>NW_025749012.1:0-28543 GCF_021184085.1 Oncorhynchus gorbuscha
CTGGTTGTAACATGGTTCTAATGTGCTGGTTGTAAAATGGTTCTAATGTGCTGGTTGTAACATGGTTCTAATGTGCTGGTTGTAACATGGTTCTAATGTGCTGGTTGTAAAATGGTTGTAATGTGCTGGTTTTAACATGGTTGTAACGTGCTGGTTGTAACATGGTTGTAACGTGCTGGTTTTAACATGGTTGTAACGTGGTTGTAATGTGCTGGTTGTAACATGGTTGTAATGTGCTGGTTGTAACATGGTTGTAACGTGCTGGTTGTAACATGGTTGTAACGTGCTGGTTGTAAAATGGTTGTACGTGCTGGTTGTAACATGGTTGTAATGTGCTGGTTGTAACATGGTTGTAACGTGCTGGTTGTAAAATGGTTGTAACGTGCTGGTTTTAACATGGTTGTAACGTGCTGGTTGTAACATGGTTGTAACGTGCTGGTTTTAACATGGTTGTAACGTGGTTGTAATGTGCTGGTTGTAACATGGTTGTAATGTGCTGGTTGTAACATGGTTGTAATGTGCTGGTTTTAACATGGTTGTAACGTGGTTGTAATGTGCTGGTTGTAACATGGTTGTAATGTGCTGGTTGTAACATGGTTGTAACGTGCTGGTTGTAACATGGTTGTAACGTGCTGGTTGTAAAATGGTTGTACGTGCTGGTTGTAACATGGTTGTAATGTGCTGGTTGTAACATGGTTGTAATGTGCTTGTTGTAAAATGGTTGTAATGTGCTGGTTGTAACACGGTTGTAATGTGCTGGTTGTAACATGGTTGTAACGTGCTGGTTTTAACATGGTTGTAACGTGGTTGTAATGTGCTGGTTGTAACATGGTTGTAATGTGCTGGTTGTAACATGGTTGTAACGTGCTGGTTGTAACATGGTTGTAACGTGCTGGTTGTAAAATGGTTGTAACGTGCTGGTTTTAACATGGTTGTAACGTGCTGGTTGTAACATGGTTGTAACGTGCTGGTTGTAACATGGTTGTGATGTGCTGGTTGTAACATGGTTGTAATGTGCTGGTTGTAACATGGTTGCGATGTGCTGGTTGTAACATGGTTGCGATGTGCTGGTTGTAACATGGTTGTAACGTGCTGATTGTAACATGGTTGTAACGTGCTGGTTGTAACATGGTTGTTGTAATGTGCTGGTTGTAACATGGTTGTTGTAACATGGTTGCAACGTGTTGGTTGTAATATGGTTGCAACGTGCTGGTTGTAACATGGTTGTAATGTGCTGGTTGTAACGTGCTGGTTGTAACATGGTTGTAACGTGCTGGTTGTAACATGGTTGTAACGTACTGGTTGTAACATGGTTGTTGTAACGTGCTGGTTGTAACGCGCTGGTTTTAACATGGTTGTAACATGGTTGTAACGTACTGGTTGTAACATGGTTGTTGTAACGTGCTGTTTGTAACACGCTGGTTTTAACATGGTTGTAACGTACTGGTTGTCACGTGCTGGTTGTAACATGGTTGTTGTAATGTGCTAGTTGTAACATGGTTGTTGTAACGCGCTGGTTTTAACATGGTTGTAACGTACTGGTTGTAACGTGCTTCAAGGTCATAAAGTCCTGCATTCCATCCTCATGCTGAACTAGATACCAGGCTGCACACCGGACTTGGTAAATGGCCTAAGCCATTGTAACAAAGTGAAAATTGAACCCCAGTCAGCACTCTCAAAGTGAGAGTGTAAAGGAGACTCTGGAATCAATGTAGGGAAATTAGAGGACCGCTTCTTATGACAGCATCTTAACGGTGTCTTTGATCAGCCCTTTAACAAGGTGAAAGGGAAATCACCTGGATATCACTTAGGAGCTTCTTATGACAGCATCTTAACGGTGTCTTTGATCAGCCCTTTAACAAGGTGAAAGGGAAATCACCTGGATATCACTTAGGAGCTTCTTATCTAACGGACCATTTGGGGGTTTCTCCTCCTAAATCAGTCTGTGCAAAAGACATCATCCTTGAAGTGGTGCTATAATCCATACAGTAATTGTGAAAAAGTCGGCATTCAGTCATCTTTACAATGTGTTGTATTATAGCCTATTGTGAATGTATTGTCACACAAATGCAGAGTTGTGGGTTAGAATGTTATGCACTTGTTTATAATGTTTATTTATTGTTGTCAACTTTTTGTGTCATGATATGAAACTGAGTCTGGGTGATCCCAGTAGGCCTGTGTGTGTGTGTGTGTGTGTGTGTGCGTGCTGCACTATGTGGTAATGGATGTGTGTTATCTCACACACCCTCATTGACTTAATTTGAATATAGCGCTACAGAAATCAATTGAACTGTCATCCCACCCTTCTCACCCCAGAGAGGAGAGGACATGTCTCCAGTCCCCTTCCAAAAAGACTGGGAAGGTAGCCTGGTCCCAGATCTCCTCAGACTAAGAATTTAAAATACTTCCATTGTCATGCCAGAATATCATTGTGACAATCATTGTCATTCCCTCCCATATGTATAGATGTGTTATGTGTACATACAATATTACAATGGTTGTGGCTAAAGCATATAGCTCTGGCACCAGGCTACCTCCTCAGTCCCCTGTCTGGTTGTCTCAGAGTCAGATCTGGGACCAGGCTACCTCCTCAGTACCCTGTCTGGTTGTGTCAGAGTCAGATCTGGGACCAGGCTACCTCCTCAGTCCCCTGTCTGGTTGTCTCAGAGTCAGATCTGGGACCAGGCTACCTCATCAGTACCCTGTCTGGTTGTGTCAGAGTCAGATCTGGGACCAGGCTACCTCCTCAGTACCCTGTCTGGTTGTCTCAGAGTCAGATCTGGGATCAGACTCCTGGACAGTGAGTCCAGCCACTGTGACTGTCACTAGAGTGGAGCATCCTGGGAAGTGTCCTGTCAGCTCCTCCTGAATCAGTGTCCTGTCAGCTCTTCAATCAGTGTCCCGTCAGCTCCTCCTGAATCAGTGTCCGGTCCAGCACTCTGCTCATTCCTTCTGCTATCTGTGTGGGATTGGTTTTCTGCATCCCTTCATCCAAATAAAAAAGGAGAGGAAAGAGACATTGCAATCTATCAAATGAATCAATCAATCAATGGAAGGCCGTGTCGTGTCTTTGGCATCATTAAATTGAAGACTGTTATTTTATCAAATCAATTTTCTGTAATTATTATTACGTGATTAAACTAATCATGTAAATGCAATTAACTAGCAAGTCGGGGCACCAAGGAAAATCTTCAGATTACAAAGTTATCATTTTCCTACCACAACTTTTGAGATATTTTAATATCTGTTCTAATTAATGAATGATTCTTTACCACACGTTAGTCTCATTCCAAACGTCGTAAATTGGTGGTTATCTGCACGAACCCAGCCTTCACAATGAATCATCCATATATAAATTGTCTTAATCATTTATTTACTAACTAACTAAATAATCACAGAAATGCATAAACAAACAAACAAACAAACAAACAAACAAAGTAGATAAGGAAATGATAGAGGATGTGCCCTAGTGGGCTAAACCGGTATGGCGGCTTGGTAGACAAAGGGATGAGAAGGGCACAAAAGACACTACACAGTTGATAACTATATAGATAGAAATACTAATCCTTTGCACATGAACGCTCACTCATTTGGGAATAATTGCAATCAATATATTGTGGCAAAGAAGGGGGTCGAGTGATAAGTGGCAGATATGTGAGAGCAGAGCTAGTAAACGGGCTCTGCCCGATCACTAAAATGGCCACCCCTGTCAGAACTACAGATCACAAAATGGCCGACCGCCAAAACTACAAGTCCCAGAAGCAAGGGGAACCCTCAGAAGGTGGAGCCGACTCACAGATAAAGGGTCAAGTGAAACCAGGAAGAGGAAGAGAGAGGGCTGGAAGGAGCTATGAACAATAGAGAAAGAGACTATAGAGATTGGCTGGATTTACCGTGTATGAGCTGGATTGTTTGGACTTACCTGTTGGCGTTTGGACCTGGACCTACCGAGAACCCGATTCGTGTACCGAACCCTGCTATCCTTGACCTCGCCTAAGGCCTGGGTGGACCAGGACGGAGAAACAAACACACAGGTACTGTCCTGTTCGAAAGAACTCTCATTCTTGGGTGATTTGGTGACAGTTTACCACTTAGTTTGTGACAAACGCTCCTAAAGGCTTTACGGCGAAAGCATACCATGCGATTATCTGAGAACAGAGCCCAGCAGACAAATCATTACAAACAGTAACATGTCAAGTAGAGGAGTTACACAAGTCAGAAATAGTGATAATATTAATCACTTACCTTTGATTATCTTCATTTGTTTTCACTCACAAGACTCCCATTTACTCAATAAATGTTTGTTTTGTTCGATAAAGTCCATTTTTATATCCTAAAACGTCCGTTTTGTTTGCGGGTTTTGTTCAGTAATCCACAGGCTCAAAGGCAGTCACAACAGGCAGACGAAAAATCCAAATAGTATCCATAAAGTTTGTAAAAACATGTCAAACGATGTTTATAATCAATCCTTAAGTTGTTTTTAGTCATAATAATAATATTTCAACCTGACAACGTTGTTGTCAATATAAAAGGTAAACAAGAAAGGCGCGCTCTCGGTCGCGCGTATGAAAAATCTCTGAGACACTGTAGTGTCCACTCATTCAGAGAGGTCTTACTCCCTCATTTTTCAGAATAGAAGCCTGAAACAATTCCTAAAGACTGTTGACATCTAGTGGAAGCAATAGGAAGTGCAATATGAGTCCTAAGTCAATCGATACTGTAATGACATTCAATTGAAAACTACAAAAATAAAGAAATCCCACTTCCTGGATGGATTTTTCTCAGGTTTCCACCTGCCAAATC
The DNA here is from genome assembly GCF_021184085.1 of Oncorhynchus gorbuscha. Lineage (NCBI taxonomy): Eukaryota > Metazoa > Chordata > Actinopteri > Salmoniformes > Salmonidae > Oncorhynchus > Oncorhynchus gorbuscha. Next base: position 4,804 of record NW_025749012.1, read on the forward strand.
AGTTCTGTTATACTCACATACATTATTTTAACAGTTCTGGAAACTGTACAGTGTTTTCTATCCAAATCTACCAATTATATGCATATACTAGCTTCTGGGTCTGAGTAGCAGGCAGTTGACTTTGTGCACACTTTTCATCCAGAAGTGAAAATAGTGCCCCCTACCCTAGTGAAGTTTAACAAAATGGACCGGTCGTAGCTGGATTCTCCACCGACCGTTTACACATTCTCCAAAACATGGACATTGTTCAGTTCTCAAGTTCTGTGATGTAGAAGAAGTTCCTTTGTTCTACTGTGAAGATTTCTCTTCCTATACTGCATGAGGGAGAGAGTCTCCTCCAGGAATTTACGACCTGAGATAACAGAACCTGGGTGTAAGAGGGAGAGAGGGGGAAGGCACTCGTTATACCCAAAGAGGGCCACGTCATGACAACCGGAAGACCAAAAAGTGAATGAATAAATGACAGGTCAGGATGTTATTGCCCTTCTCTCTGTCAACAGTTTGACTAGGTGGAGCTATGTGCATATCAACAGTGTTGTTTTCACCAATGGGCTGGGTTCCAGGCTTGCAGCTGTTGCTTGTCTCAACCTGCTGGGGTGTTGCCACCCGGGTCTGGAGGACAAGAGGACAAAACCACAGTGCTCAGCTTGTGACATCCTCCCAGACCACTGTGTTATCTACACCTCAGTGGTCACTGGCACTGCCCTCTACTCTCCCCACCAATCTGTGTAGGAACATTCAACCTCTCCTCCAGCCAAATGAATACATTAAAATGACTAGGAGGTTTTGGCCACACACACAGCAATTGTTTCCATGTGGTTTGCTAAGCAGTTGGATGCCTCATTTGCTTATTCTTTTCATGTAGTTCATATGTCTCAAATCCCTTGTCTCAAATGTACTATCCACCACCACTGTCTAAGGACCATTTGGGGGTTTCTCCTCCTAAACCAGTCTTTGCAGAACGTTCACTCTGCCGGAGGGAAAATGAGCATCCAAAAGACATCATCCTTGAAGTGGTGCTATAATCCATACAGTAATTATGAAAAAGTCAGCATTCAGTCATCTTTACAATGTGTTGTATTATAGCCTGTTACGTTCCCCAGTTTATGTGTTGTAGTTTGTGTATTTGCATGTGTTTTTTTTTCAGGAAATGGCTTCCTGAAATCCCTCAAGCAGCTGATTGGTCGACTCCATGGCTAATTGGAGAGCTGACCCCTCCCCCTCGTCAAGACACAGCTGTCTCCAATTACCCATTCCTTCAGAAGCTATATAAAAGCCAGTGTTCTGTTCAGGAGGGAGAGATTTGCTGGGAGGTCATTGCAGAGAGATTTTGCTAGAGGTTGATTTTTGCTGGGAGTTCATTTTGCTGGGAGTTCATTTTGCTGGGAGTTCATTGCTGGGAGTTCATTGCTGGGAGTTCATTGCTGGGAGTTCATTGCTGGGAGTTCAATGCTGGGAGTTCAATGCTGGGAGTTCAATGCTGGGAGTTCATTGCTGGGAGTTCATTGCTGGGAAGTGGTATGTTCTGTGAGTTTGTTGCACAGATAGAGCTTATTTGATGTCCTTTGTTTCTTAGTTTGTTTGTGAAAATGGTTTAATATTCTGTTTCATTTGTTCCCAGGGGGGAAGGGGAAGGCACCTAGGGAGTGCTTAGGTAAGAGGCCCACGGGCATACATATACCCGTAGCATATTCGCTGTCTAGGCACACTAGGTAAGACCTGGGCAGACCACCCCCTGTATTTTGGTTAGTGCACCAGGTGGTGCTAAATTAGGTAAGTATTGGTTAGGCAGGTAAGATAGGAGAGGGGGCTTTGAGATTTACTTTCTTTGCTTTGGTTCCGTCCAGCCCCTTTTCCCCATATTACCGTGTAAAGGAATAAAGTCCTTGTAAACGGTACCACATTCTGCCTGTTGTCATCCTTACTCGCACCTACAGTCCAGACCTTTTTCACTTCATGGAGAGTTTAGTTGTAGCAGGGTGTTGCGTTCCCTCTTCATAAGGGCGTGCGTAACAGCCTACTGTGAATGTATTGTCACAAACACAGAGTTGTGGGTTAGAATGTTATGCACTTGTTTATAATGTCTATTTATGGTTGTCAACTTTTTGTGTAATGATATGAAACTGAGTCTGGGTCATCCCAGTAGGCCTGTGTGTGTGTGTTATCTCACATACCCACTGACGTGTACCTCATTGACTTAATTTGCATATAGTGCTACAGAAATCAATTGAACTGTCATCCCACCCTTCTCACCCCAGAGAGGAGAGGACTTGTCTCCAGTCCCCTTTCAAAAAGACTGGGAAGGTAGCCTGGTCCCAGATCTCCTCAGACTAAGAATTTTAAATGCTTCCATTGTCATGCCAGAATATCATTGTGACAATCATTGCCATTCCCTCCCATATGTATAGATGTGTTATGTGTACATACAATATTACAATGGTTGTGGCTAAAGCATATAGCTCTGGGACCAGGCTACCTCCTCAGTACCCTGTCGGGTAGTCTGAGTCAGATCTGTGATCAGACAACCTCCTCAGTCCACCACTGTCACTCTGTCCTATTATTGAAGACCATCTGCTTCCTGTATATAGTGTAAGGGAAAGAAAGGAATCTGAGAAACAGGGAAAGGCGGTGAGTCAGAGGTGAATAGAAGAAGTGGTGAATATATGAGAGGCTGAGCGCCGCCGCCTCAACCCTGGCAGTGTCACGTCTCCATCCTGGCTGCTCAGAGATGGCACCGCTGGCTGGCTGGGGAATAAATAGTGTGGAAATGAGGTCTGTATCTGGTTTGTGTGTATGCAGAGATGCCCAGAGAGGGACAGGGCTCAGTCAGCCTGTTCCTGTAAGCTCCTGTCCCACGGTCAGAAATGGTATGCATCATAATCACAGCTGTCTTTCTTCCTATTGGACACCATTACCTCTTCACTCTGTACATGGCTGACCTTTCCATTTTGGGGTTGTCAGGAATTGTTTCACCATATTTGAATGGAGAGGGGCAATGGCGTACTGCACTGTAGCATGATTGTTGATATTGGTATCTCCGTCATAAGAATATGGACCAATGTAGGAGTTGGGAATGGTGAATAGTTCATTAGGCCACACGTCCAAAGAAAGGGGTTGTTTTGTTTCATTAACCTCCATTTGCCAGATGTTGAATTGCCCACCCACCTCTATACAGTCTGTTAGACTCTAGATACGGTACTATAGTCCATGATACAGACCTCTCTACAGTCTGTTAGACTCTAGATATGGTACTATAGTCCATGATACAGACCTCTCTACAGTCTGTTAGACTCTAGATACGGTACTATAGTCCATGATACAGACCTCTCTACAGTCTGTTAGACACTAGATACAGTACTATAGTCCATGATACAGACCTCTCTACAGTCTGTTAGACTCCAGATACGGTACTATAGTCCATGATATAGACCTCTCTACAGTCTGTTAGACTCCAGATACGGTACTATAGTCCATGATACAGACCTCTCTACAGTCTGTTAGACTCCAGATACGGTACTATAGTCCATGATACAGTAACTTTAGAACGGTTAGGATGCAGCCTGTCTCTGTGTGTCAGCAGTGTGGGGACAAAGAGCTGTAATTGTCATTCACAGGTCATTCAGTAGCCAGGCCTCAGAGTCTATAGCACTGTGCTAACAGGCACCAACTGAACTACAGAGCTTCAGACAATTAGAGGGACAGTGATTGTCCTCAGGAAGACAGAACAACAGTTTAAATGACCTTTTCCAATTTTGCCATCAACTCTGTCCCATATGCTTTTCTCTTTATTCCATTATACCTCTCTACTCACCCCTCTCTGTCCTCTCCTTTCCTCTCTTCTGTGGCTGTGTCCCATATGCTTTTCTCTTTATTCCATTATACCTCTCTACTCGCCCCTCTGTCCTCTCCTTTCCTCTCTTCTGTTGCTGTGTCCCATCTGCTTTTCTCTTTATTCCATTATACCTCTCTACTCGCCCCTCTCTGTCCTCTCCTTTCCTCTCTTCTGTTGCTGTGTCCGATATGCTTTTCTCTTTATTCCATTATACCTCTCTACTCGACCCCTCTCTGTCCTCTCCTTTCCTCTCTTCTGTTGCTGTGTCCGATATGCTTTTCTCTTTATTCCATTATACCTCTCTACTCGCCCCTCTCTGTCCTCTCCTTTCCTCTCTTCTGTTGCTACTCGCCCTCTGTCCTCTCCTTTCCCTCTCTTCTGTGGCTGTGTCCGATATGCTTTTCTCTTTATTCCATTATACCTCTCTACTCGCCCCTCTCTGTCCTCTCCTTTCCTCTCTTCTGTTGCTGTGTCCGATATGCTTTTCTCTTTATTCCATTATACCTCTCTACTCGCCCCTCTCTGTCCTCTCCTTTCCTCTCTTCTGTTGCTGTCCTCTCCTTTCCTCTCTTCTGTTGCTGTGTCCGATATGCTTTTCTCTTTATTCCATTATACCTCTCTACTCGCCCCTCTCTGTCCTCTCCTTTCCTCTCTTCTGTTGCTGTGTCCGATATGCTTTTCTCTTTATTCCATTATACCTCTCTACTCGCCCCTCTCTGTCCTCTCCTTTCCTCTCTTCTGTTGCTGTGTCCGATATGCTTTTCTCTTTATTCCATTATACCTCTCTACTCGCCCCTCTCTGTCCTCTCCTTTCCTCTCTTCTGTTGCTGTGTCCCATATGCTTTTCTCTTTATTCCATTATACCTCTCTACTCGCCCCTCTGTCCTCTCCTTTCCTCTCTTCTGTGGCTGTGTCCGATATGCTTTTCTCTTTATTCCATTATACCTCTCTACTCGCCCCTCTCTGTCCTCTCCTTTCCTCTCTTCTGTTGCTGTGTCCCATATGCTTTTCTCTTTATTCCATTATACCTCTCTACTCGCCCCTCTCTGTCCTCTCCTTTCCTCTCTTCTGTTGCTGTGTCCCATATGCTTTTCTCTTTATTCCATTATACCTCTCTACTCGCCCCTCTGTCCTCTCCTTTCCTCTCTTCTGTGGCTGTGTCCGATATGCTTTTCTCTTTATTCCATTATACCTCTCTACTCGCCCCTTTCTGTCCTCTCCTTTCCTCTCTTCTGTTGCTGTGTCCCATATGCTTTTCTCTTTATTCCATTATACCTCTCTACTCGCCCCTCTCTGTCCTCTCCTTTCCTCTCTTCTGTGGCTGTGTCCCATATGCTCAGCTGTCTCGGAGCAGGTGACAAACTGCAGGTGGACCCCACACCTCCGCTCCAGACCAGCCCCCATCCAGCAGACCAGAGGGGGGTCAGGAAAGGAAGATGCCTCTCATGTTGGAATGGTGACAGGCAGTAGATCCTGGGTTCTCTCATAGTGGCAAAACATTTATTGGGCCTTTAGCCTGATATCCATCTGTTTTTTCACATTTATTTATAGAGTGACTTAAACTAGCACTTACTCTCTCAAATAACATCAAAACATGTTAAGTGTAGGCTCAAATGAATGAAGTGTGAAGGGGGTTTATTATTTGTAATGAATAAAGGTTTTAAACTGTTTATCAACCTCCCTCTCAGTTATTAAGATGGTCTGTCTTGGAACCCACTTATATGGACATGTAATATGAATTGTCTGAGGGTATCGGTGACATTTCAGAATGCATTGAAACCAAGTGGCCGTTGATATTGGCATTTCACTGAGCTTTATGCATGTTTATGATATCCCGTTACAATTGTCATTTAACGGTGGGAAAATGTCTGGGAAAAAATAGTTTTTAGATGACTTTTGTTCGATGCAAAGTTTATGAGAAATGTTATGCCCGAGGGGTCAGTGTGTGAAATTGTAAAAGCCAAAGCCTCTGCTGGGTATGTAAAACAATCCCCCTCTGTGTGTGTGGGTATTGTAAAACAGTCCTGATCTGTGTGTATATTGTAAAACAGTCCTGATCTCTGTCTGTGTGGGTATTGTAAAACAGTCCTGATCTGTGTGTGTATTGTAAAACAGTCCTGATCTGTGTGTGTGTATTGTAAAACAGTCCTGATCTGTGTGTGTGTGGGTATTGTAAAACAGTCTGATCTGTGTGATATTGTAAAACAGTCCTGATCTGTGTGTGTGGGTATTGTAAAACAGTCCTGATCTGTGTGTGTAAAACAGTCCTGATCTGTGTGTGTGGTATTGTAAAACAGTCCTGATCTGTGTGTGTGTGGGTATTGTAAAACAGTCCTGATCTGTGTGTGTGTGGGTATTGTAAAACAGTCCTGATCTGTGTGGGTATTGTAAAACAGTCCTGATCTGTGTGTGTATTGTAAAACAGTCCTGATCTGTGTGTGTGTGTGGGTATTGTAAAACAGTCCTGATCTGTGTGTGTGTGGGTATTGTAAAACAGTCCTGATCTGTGTGTGTGTGGGTATTGTAAAACAGTCCTGATCTGTGTGGGTATTGTAAAACAGTCCTGATCTGTGTGTGTGTGGGTATTGTAAAACAGTCCTGATCTGTGTGTGTATTGTAAAACAGTCCTGATCTGTGTGTGTGGGTATTGTAAAACAGTCCTGATCTGTGTGTGTGGGTATTGTAAAACAGTCCTGATCTGTGTGTGTGGGTATTGTAAAACAGTCCTGATCTGTGTGTGTATATTGTAAAACAGTCCTGATCTGTGTGTGTATATTGTAAAACAGTCCTGATCTGTGTGTGTATATTGTAAAACAGCCCTGATCTGTGTGTGTGGGTATTGTAAAACAGTCCTGATCTGTGTGTGTGGGTATTGTAAAACAGTCCTGATCTGTGTGTGTGGGTATTGTAAAACAGTCCTGATCTGTGTGTGTGGGTATTGTAAAACAGTCCTGATCTGTGTGTGTGGGTATTGTAAAACAGTCCTGATCTGTGTGTGTGGGTATTGTAAAACAGTCCTGATCTGTGTGTGTGGGTATTGTAAAACAGTCCTGATCTGTGTGTGTGGGTATTGTAAAACAGTCCTGATCTGTGTGTGTGGGTATTGTAAAACAGTCCTGATCTGTGTGTGTGGGTATTGTAAAACAGTCCTGATCTGTGTGTGTGGGTATTGTAAAACAGTCCTGATCTGTGTGTGTGGGTATTGTAAAACAGTCCTGATCTGTGTGTGTGGGTATTGTAAAACAGTCCTGATCTGTGTGTGTGGGTATTGTAAAACAGTCCTGATCTGTGTGGGTATTGTAAAACAGTCCTGATCTGTGTGGGTATTGTAAAACAGTCCTGATCTGTGTGTGTATTGTAAAACAGTCCTGATCTGTGTGTGTGGGTATTGTAAAACAGTCCTGATCTGTGTGTGTGGGTATTGTAAAACAGTCCCGATCTGTGTGTGGGGTATTGTAAAACAGTCCCGATCTGTGTGTGTGGGTATTGTAAAACAGTCCTGATCTGTGTGTATATTGTAAAACAGTCCTGATCTGTGTGTGTGGGTATTGTAAAACAGTCCTGATCTGTGTGGGTATTGTAAAACAGTCCTGATCTGTGTGTGTGGGTATTGAGTAGAAATACCTGGTGTTTTAGTAGATAGGATACTTGTCTGTGGGAAACATGATGATCTTAACACTGATTTTCAAGATTTGGGTATTAAAAAGTGTGTGTGTTAGCTGCTGGATGCACCCACCTTGCCAGGTGAAACATACAGCAGGTGATGTGGCAGGCATGTAAATCTATAAAAGAACCCCCCCCCAGACAGATGTGCAGAGGATGTTTGGGGACGTGCTGAGAATGGAGAGGAGAGGGGGACTAGTGCCAGCCTCACAGCCAGACGGCCATCTTAGAGCTGTTATCACTGCCAGCTTGTTTGTGACACCTGAACCAGATGTCTCTCTCTGTGACATTAGTACTTTAAAACGATTTGAGGTCAAAATATATATATTTTTTAAGAATACAGGTTTAATAAGATTATTTTTATAATAGACATCAAGGTGTTTTTAATGCATGTACATGATTCAGAGGACATTTCATACAATTTCAGCCATCTCTATTCAGGGGATGAAAGGGGTTGTAGATTCTCAATGGCTCCTGCAGTGTAAGGATTCTGATTGCTATTCTCTCTCTTCAAATAACTCATTTCTGAATCCCAGGCAAAATGGAAAAAGTGTTTGAATGGTTTTGCTCTAAATGGAAATAAAATGACACACTCTCACTCTGAAACTTTGTGCAACTTTAAAATGATCCCTCCATGGTTTAAGTAGCCAGCATTGACCCCTCCATGGTTTAAGTAGCCAGCATTGACCCCTCCATGGTTTAAGTAGCCAGCATTGACCCCTCCATGGTTTAAGTAGCCAGCATTGACCCCTCCATGGTTTAAGTAGCCAGCATTGACCCCTCCATGGTTTAAGTAGCCAGCATTGACCCCTCCATGGTTTAAGTAGCCAGCATTGACCCCTCCATGGTTTAAGTAGCCAGCATTGACCCCTCCATGGTTTAAGTAGCCAGCATTGACCCCTCCATGGTTTAAGTAGCCAGCATTGACCCCTCCATGGTTTAAGTAGCCAGCATTGACCCCTCCATGGTTTAAGTAGCCAGCATTGACCCCTCCATGGTTTAAGTAGCCAGCATTGACCCCTCCATGGTTTAAGTAGCCAGCATTGACCCCTTGCTTCCCTTTTCGCTCTATTCCAGATGAGACAAACAACGTCGCCTCTGGTTCTTCTGATGTACCCAATGACACAACAGCCTCCGCCCATCCCATTCACCCATTGGCCGGCTTACTGTTGGTGGATGAGGAGCCTTTATCAGTCGGCCAACCAGATGGCAGGGCTGTGTCAGAGGGGGTGGGCCTGAAAGAGCAGCCTGCCTTCTCCTCCATACTGACCCTGCTGGCGGATAAACACCCACTGAGCTTGGTCCGATCCAAGACCTCGCCAACCATCACCAAGGACAACAACCAAACCAGCCTGTGGCCTTCGGTTGCTCCCTTCTCTTCTTCTTCTTCTTCTGTGGAGCCGAGCAGAGACCTGTCTGACAGCTCAGGTTTGACTCCCAGCATGCTTCACCAGACCAAGACGTCATCAATGTCAGTGTCATCAGTGGCGTCCTTCATGACTGGGGATTGGAGGGCAGTGTCATCATCAGCACATACATTGTTCTCATCATCAACAATATTATCATCACCATCATCAGCAGCAATGTTATCACTATCATCATCACCACCATTATCATCATTAGCAATGTCATCGCCATCATCATTAGCACCACCATCAGCAGCAGCAATATCATCATCATCACCACCATCATCATCATCATCATCACCAGCATCATCACTATCACCATCATCATTAGCAGTGTCATCACCATCAGCAGCATCATCACCACCATCACCAACAGCAGCAGCAGCAATATCATCATCATCACCACCACCATCATCATCATCACCAGCTTCACCATCATCACCAGCTTCACCATCATCACCAGCATCATCACTATCACCAGCATCCTCATCTGAATGGTTAATAACAGCAGCCTTTGCTTTATCCTATGACATCTCAAGCCCGTCTAACCCTGTCAGTGTGACACAAACAGCCTCATCGGTGTCATCTGTGTTTCCTCTGAATAAAACAGCATTGAATCCTCCAATCCAATCCAGCATTAGTTTAGATGTAGATATATTTACAGTCACAAAGAGCTTACCACTTCCCCTCTCTGACTCCACTCACCAATCACTGACTAGAGGAGTGACCACAGAGACCAGTGGCACCAAATCACAAGTCAGGACTCAGGAGTCTGCAGCTCCGGCATTGCTTCAATCCCATGGCTTGTATGGGACACAAAGGACAACATCGCCAAACAAAATCGATGCCAGCCCTTTCACAACATGGAAACCAGCAAAGACAGAACCAAACCACTCCACCTCTACTAGTGTTACCTCTGGAAACGTCCCTTTCAACGTTTCAGCCAGAACCATCAGATCATCACACAGCCGCCGGACCAGGACTGTTTTCACTAACAACAGAGAGACAAGCTCTTTACTTCTCTCCTCTCGTGTCCAGGACAGTCAAGCTAATCAAAGCCAACAGGGCGTATTACAAACTGTCCGCTTAGCATTGATGTCACCTCCACCTACTCCCCCACAAGGATATTTAGTTCCTAGTCTCATCACAGGGGAATATATCAGTGCAACACCAAACAGGGCGGAAAGAGATAAGACATGGACAGGTAGTCAGACGGCTTTTATAAGAAGCTCCTGGCCTGTAGCAGTTACCTCAGTGCCTTCTCATGCTGTAGATTCAAGTGTGTCGCCGGCTGTGACGAGCAGAATATCGACAGCATGTTTCCCTATCTCATCTAACACCTTACCAACCCTGTCAGATACCGGCTCACCCCGCTCAGACACCACAGTGGCTAAGTTAACAGGCTCTTACTGGAGCACAGCATCTCCTCAGAGCTCAACATATCCCAGTGATTTAGTAACAGCCACAGGGCACACCAGCCCAAGCTCTCCTGACCCCAATAGGAATAATGATGAGGGAGGAAGAGCAGGAGGGGAAGTCAGCTTGGATTCAACTGCCCAGACAAGAAGTCACCCCCTCAGTGACTCCATTCTCAGCTCTGTATCTGGAACACTGAGTGACTCCACTATCAGTTCTGTATCTGGAACACTGAGTGACTCCACTATCAGTTCTGTATCTGGAACACTGAGTGACTCCACTATCAGTTCTGTATCTGGAACACTGAGTGACTCCACTCTCAGTTCTGTATCTGGAACACTGAGTGACTCCACTATCAGTTCTGTATCTGGAACACTGAGTGACTCCACTATCAGTTCTGTATCTGGAACACTGAGTGACTCCACTATCTCAGTGACTCCACTCTCAGTTCTGTATCTGGAACACTGAGTGACTCCACTCTCAGTTCTGTATCTGGAACACTGAGTGACTCCACTCTCAGTTCTGTATCTGGAACACTGAGTGACTCCACTCTGTATCTGGAACACTGAGTGACTCCACTCTCAGCTCTGTATCTGGAACACTGAGTGACTCCACTCTCAGTTCTGTATCTGGAACACTGAGTGACTCCAGTTCTGTATCTGGAACAATGAGTGACTCTCAGTATCTCTGTATCTGGAACACTGACTCCACTCTCAGTGACTCCACTCCACTATCAGTTCTGTATCTCAGCTCTGTATCTGGAACACTGAGTGACTCCACTCAGTTCTGTATCTGGAACACTGAGTGACTCCACTCTCAGTTCTGTATCTGGAACACTGAGTGTGATCTGGAACACACTCTCAGCTCTGTATCTGGAACACTGAGTGACTCCACTCTCAGTTCTGTATCTGGAACACTGAACAGTGACTCCACTCTCAGCTCTGTATCTGAACACTGAGTGACTCAGTTCATCTCTCAGTTCTCTATCTGGAACACTGAGTGACTCCACTCTCAGTTCTGTATCTGGAACACTGAGTGACTCCACTCTCAGCTCTGTATCTGGAACACTGAGTAACTCCACTCTCAGTTCTGTATCTGGAACACTGAGTGACTCCACTCTCAGCTCTGTATCTGGAACACTGAGTGACTCCACTCTCAGCTCTGTATCTGGAACACTGAGTGACTCCACTCTCAGCTCTGTATCTGGAACACTGAGTGACTCCACTCTCAGCTCTGTATCTGGAACACTGAGTGACTCCACTCTCAGCTCTGTATCTGGAACACTGAGTGACTCCACTCTCAGTTCTGTATCTGGAACACTGAGTGACTCCACTCTCAGTTCTGTATCTGGAACACTCAGTGACTCCACTCTCAGTTCTGTATCTGGAACACTGAGTGACTCCACTCTCAGCTCTGTATCTGGAACACTGAGTGACTCCACTCTCAGCTCTGTATCTGGAACACTGAGTGACTCCACTCTCAGCTCTGTTTCTGGAACACTGAGTGACTCGCCCATGTCTGCTAGTAGCGTAACCCTTGGAGACGCAGGATTGACCCCTCTAACCTCGCTGACTCCTTCTTTGAATTCTGACACGGGCCTGATGTCACTTCCTGTCACTGATCCATCAACTTTAGCTCAGCACCTGACACGGGCGTTAACCTCTCCCACCCTGCATGCTAGTCCCTCAACAGTACCCCAGGATCCCCAATTCACCCTCTCCTTCATCCTGACCACCAAGCACCCTTACTTTAACCCAACTGTCTCTAGTCTCCACAGAACTGATGATGCACCAACCCAGTCTGGCTCTAGAGGAACAACATCTACACACAGACCTGTAGTGCTGTTAGCGACGCCTCGCGCTACCTCACTGTCAGCGACCCAGTTTCAAACAAGGCCATTGTATATTTCTGTTAGCACAGGGTCTGAGGTAGGTTCCCCTGATATGACCCCTGAAATGTCCCTAGATAAGTCAGCTGAAATGTCCCCTGTAAATTCCTCTGAAATGTCAACTGAAATGTTATCTGAAACGTCCCCTGATACAGCAGAGAGAGACATGTCCTCAACATGGACCTCACTGTTTGTCGGCTCACCCGATCCTACTGCGACAGGCGAGACAGATCACACTTTTCAAACACACTCCACAGCCCAGGTCCACTCCACAGCCCAGGTCCACTCCACAGCCCAGGTCCACTCCACATCCCAGGTCCACTCCTCAGCCCAGGTCCACTCCACATCCCAGGTCCACTCCACAGCCCAGGTCCACTCCACAGCCCAGGTCCACATCCCAGGTCCACTCCCAGCCCAGATCCACTCCACAGCCCAGGTTCACTCCACATCCCAGGTCCACTCCACATCCCAGGTCCACTCCACATCCCAGGTCCACTCCACATCCCAGGTCCACTCCACATCCCAGGTCCACTCCACATCCCAGGTCCACTCCACATCCCAGGTCCACTCCACATCCCAGGTCCACTCCACATCCCAGGTCCACTCCAGCCCAGTTCCACTCCACAGCCCAGGTCCACTCCACATCCCAGGTCCACTCCACATCCCAGGTCCACTCCACATCCCAGGTCCACTCCACAGCCCAGGTCCACTCCACAGCCCAGGTCCACTCCACAGCCCAGGTCCACTCCACAGCCCAGGTCCACTCCAGTTCACCTGAACATCTGACACCACTTGATGCTTCTGCTGATATTACACACACGCCTGCTGAGAACACAGAGACGGGCTCAGTTAGGCCCCTTTCTGCTATAGTTGAGGATTCCTCCACTTACATCACAGACCTAAGTGTTCATGTTTATAAGGGAACACCCCCATTAATGAGTTCTCCAACACCCTCCTCTTATGTTACAGAGGACTCCTTGATTTCCAGAGGGACCGACTCTGAAGGTTCTCCTTATCCACGCCCCACTGATATCCCTGCATATGTTAACACTGCAGAGGCTGTTCTGACTCCTCTTAAACTTGTCTCCCACAGAACAAAAAGCACAATAAGGGGAAAATATGTTCTCTCTACAATGTCAGAAAGTCCCACTGTCATGAGGGAATACCCTACTCCGCCACAGACACCATTAATAAATGAGCATAGTTCTCATTCTGATACAGACAGGAAAATGGGCGTGTCCTCAACAACATGGTCTACATATTTTAATACCATAACCTCTAATACTGGGGGACTTTCCACTAAAACCCTGGGACTCAATGGACATAGTAGGTATCTTTCTCTACCATCTGTCTCCTCTCACTCACCTGATAGAGCATTCTCCCCTGGTCCATCTGTCTCCTCTCACTCACCTGATAGAGCATTCTCCCCTGGTCCATCTGTCCATCTGTCCATCTGTCTCCTCTCACTCACCTGATAGAGCATTCTCCCCTGGTCCATCTGTCTCCTCTCACTCACCTGATAGAGCATTCTCCCCTGGTCCATCTGTCTCCTCTCACTCACCCATTCTCCCCTGGTCCATCTGTCTCCTCTCACTCACCTGATAGAGCATTCTCCCCTGGTCCATCTGTCTCCTCTCACTCACCTGATAGAGCATTCTCCCCTGGTGCAGCTACACTGATGTCAAATGGGAGAGAGGATACCTTTGTTGGACACACATCTGTCACATATTCTAAAGTGACACCATTACCCAATCCCTGGAGTTTGACGCCAGCCAATCTGGTGGCTTCTATATCCTCCACTACACAGAAGAGAACCACGGAGAACAACACTCCCCTGTTAGAGGGGGTAACATCAGCATTAACAGAGTCCATGCCAGAGAACAACACTCCCCTGTTAGAGGGGGTAACATCAGCATTATCAGAGTCCATGCCAGAGAGCAACACTCCCCTGTTAGAGGGGGTAACATCAGCATTATCAGAGTCCATGCCAGAGAACAACACTCCCCTGTTAGAGGGGGTAACATCAGCATTATCAGTGTCCATGCCAGAGAACAACACTCCCCTGTTAGAGGGGGTAACATCAGCATTATCAGAGTCCATGCCAGAGAACAACACTCCCCTGTTAGAGGGGGTAACATCACCATTATCAGTGTCCATGCCAGAGAACAACACTCCCCTGTTAGAGGGGGTAACATCACCATTATCAGTGTCCATGCCAGAGAACAACACTCCCCTGTTAGAGGGGGTAACATCACCATTATCAGTGTCCATGCCAGTCTCTACCACAACTGATAACTCTGTGACTATTTCAGCCGTCATCTACCTCTCATCTGCCCATCAGAACAAGTATACAGCGTCTGAGAGGAATGTAAGTGTTAGCACGTCGGAGTCTGTCACTATTTCTGACGCAACAGTTCTGAATACCCCTGCACCCCATGAACATGTCATTATGGATACGGGACATACTAACTCAACAATGAACGTACAAGTAGACTTGTCATCATCACCCTCATCATCATCATCATTATCATCCTCACCATCATCATTATCACCATCTTCATCATCATCAGCAGCAGCGATATCTTCATCACCAGTGTCTTCATCATCTTCCGCCTTGTCATCAATGACATCATCATCATCCGTTGTGTCACACCAATCTCACATCAACAGTGTGTCTAGTCCCACCACAGCTCCCAGTCTGTCCTCCCTCTCCATGGAACGTTCTGATTCAACATCATCATCCACTTCTGGGTTGAGTGTGATGTCACCATCCCCATCAAGTGTCTTACCCTCCACTGGTATGACGTCATCATCCTCTGCCCTTTTGTCATGTCCCATGCCCTCATGTCCCATGGTGTGACTTCATCACCCAGCTCCCTGGCATCCAGCGTGACATCATCATCCACTGTCCACTTGTCCACTGGTATGTCATCTTCCTCCGCACTCATGTCTCGTGGTGTTACATCATCATTAATTGCCCTGGCATCTAGTGTGACATCATCATTCCCCTCCCATCTCTCAGAGGAAGTGAGTGTGACTTCTGTTCTTGTTACAGAGACAGCGATGGACGAGTTAACTGTGGGAACATCCATAGAGACAGGGGTTCATTTCCCCAAAGACAACGAGACCAGATTATCCCAAACAGGGAACCTCACCTTAGGCGACAGGCCTGCACTCACAACGTCACAGGTGTCACCTTTGACCCCTCGAGAGGACACAACGACTGCATCCCTCCAGCTCACGACCGTGACCACCACAACCATAGCTTCAACCACAACACAGCCAATCACAGAGAGCCCAACCACGACAACAACACGCAGAACCACCACTGCTCCAGCCTCCAGGAGAACACTGCCACCTCCAATCCCAAAGACAAAACCCAGAGGGACGACCACCCCGTTCCCCTTCACCACCACCACGGAGGCTCCACCCCGGCAGTGCAACGTCACAGAGAAGATCTGGGTTAAAACAAGTAAGAGACACAGAAAAAAGAATGACATGAACCTTTTCTCAACAGGTTGTTACATTGTTGGTCGTAGTTGGGGTTATGGTTGTAAATACACAGATATATAGTTGACTATATATACAGTAGTTCTATTTTCCAAATAGAATATGCCTTCCCTCTCTCTTCTCTTCCCTGCCTCCTCCTCCCTCTCTCTCTTTCTCTCTCTCTCCCACCCCTCTCCCCCCTCTCTCTCTCTCTCTCTCTCTCTCTCCCACCCCCCTCTCTCTCTCTCTGGTGGACAGTCACGTCGTAGGGAGTGCATCTCTCTCTCTCTCTCTCTCTCTCTCTCTCTCTCTCTCTCTCTCTCTCTCTCTCTCTCTCTCTCTCTCTCTCTATCCCACCCCTCTCTCCCCCCCTCTCTCTCTCTCTCTCTCTCTCTCCCTCTCATATTTTTGTCTCTACAGTTCTGACCATCCATGTGAGAAGGAACCGCCTGGACAGCATCCAGAGACAGAACCTGCGTAGAGGGCTGACCCAGGCTCTGAGTAGAGCTCTGAATGACACCACTGCCCAGGCTCAGGTCAGTAGGACTCACACTTACTCTCTCTTTCTCTGTATGTATCTATCTCTCTCTCTCTGTCTTTGTCTCTGTCTCTCTATATCACTATCTCTCTCTCTCTCTCCCTATATCACTCTCTCTCTCTCTCTCTCTCTCTCTCTCTCTCTCTCTCTCTCTCTCTCTCTCTCTCTCTCTCTCTCTCTCTCTCTGTCTCTCTATATCACTCTCTCTCTCTCGCTGTCTTTCATGTGTGGTGTAGCCTCTGCTGAGTCCTCAACAACTGGATGTTCTGGTTTTCAGGGGAAATGAAAAAAAGAGAGCCTGTGACCTGACTTCTACTTTTGGACATAACAAGGTGACCGCAGGGCGACATAACTCCTCCTCCACATTTACTGGATTGGTTGAACAGACCAGAATATAGGGGATCTAGTTCCAGGTGTTTCTCTTACGCCTGCTACGTTAGGGGATGTGTGTTAAGATAGAGGACGCGGGTCTGGGCAGAGGAGATGTAGTCGTTGTTTGTGTGCGAAAAAATGTACTTGGCCGAAACCTGTACTCAGTGACTAAGGCAAAACACCTTAAAGACTGGGAAAAACGCCCACCTCACACATCTGAGGATATAGCAGCTAAAATAACAGCATGTTACCTAGAGAAGCAGATCTCCATGAATAAGGAAGGACCATACAGGGATCCTCATGTAGGTTAACTGTGAGGAGCGATGAGGATTCATTTAGAAATTAGGCTGACAGAATATGTTCCTGAAGGTATGGGGTCGTGATGTCACATCCTAGGGACTGCACCAAGAGTCCTAACAACACAGTGAAAACCAGATAAGACAGCAAACTGTGTGACCCCAGGTGAGAAACCAAGGGCCCTGTTCAGTCACCACTGGTTACCAAGTTACCTGGAGAAGTCTAACAACACAGTACTCTCTTCCGATTGAACCAAGGGCCCTGTTCAGTCACCACTGGTTACCAAGTTACCTGGAGAAGTCTAACAACACAGTACTCTCTTCTGATTGAACTAAGGGCCCTGTTCAGTCACCACTGGTTACCAAGTTACCTGGAGAAGTCTAACAACAGAACTCTCTTCTGATTTAACCAAGGGCCCTGTTCAGTCACCACTGGTTACCAAGTTACCTGGAGAAGTCTAACAACACAGTACTCTCCTCTGATTGAACCAAGGGCCCTGTTCAGTCACCACTGGTTACCAAGTTACCTGGAGAAGTCTAACAACAGAACTCTCCTCTGATTGAACCAAGGGCCCTGTTCAGTCACCACTGGTTACCAAGTTACCTGGAGAAGTCTAACAACAGAACTCTCTTCTGATTTAACCAAGGGCCCTGTTCAGTCACCACTGGTTACCAAGTTACCTGGAGAAGTCTAACAACACAGTACTCTCCTCTGATTGAACCAAGGGCCCTGTTCAGTCACCACTGGTTACCAAGTTACCTGGAGAAGTCTAACAACAGAACTCTCCTCTGATTGAACCAAGGGCCCTGTTCAGTCACCACTGGTTACCAAGTTAGCTGGAGAAGTCTAACAACAGAACTCTCTTCTGATTGAACCAAGGGCCTTGTTCAGTCACCACTGGTTACCAAGTTACCTGGAGAAGTCTAACAACACAGTACTCTCCTCTGATTGAACCAAGGGCCCTGTTCAGTCACCACTGGTTACCAAGTTACCTGGAGAAGTCTAACAACACAGTACTCTCTTCTGATTGAACCAAGGGCCCTGTTCAGTCACCACTGGTTACCAAATTACCTGGAGAGTCTAACAACATAACAACTCTCCTCTGTTCAGTCACTGGTTCCTGGAGAAGTCTAACAACACAGTACTTTTGATTGAACCAGGGCCCTGTTCAGTCACCACTGGTTCAAATTACCTGGAGAAGGATCTCTCCTCCTCTGTTTTGATTGACACCATGATCATAGGATATGATATTCAGCTGTGTGATGTTGAGTGTTGTCTTTATTTAATGCAGAACCATGTCATTCCAAACTGTCAGCAAAAGGAGCAATATTTTCCCCCAAAACACATTGCTACCAGGTTTAGGTTCAATACAGCCGTTCAGCCCCTGGGTTTGAAAAGCTCACTATTTCTTTTCAGTGATGATATGGACACATCTATACAACACAATAACCGCCTGTCTGCGGATTAAACAGTCACCGCTCTTCTTGCCAGAATCATTCTCCTTCCCAATAAGCCTGTAATACCGCCACTCAATGTGGCTTTGGATCAGGAGGACCTCTTGGTTATGATACGAGAGACTACTGAGACACTGTGTGTGTGTGTGTGTGTGTGTGTGTGTGTGTGTGTGTGTGTGTGTGTGTGTGTGTGTGTGTGTGTGTGTGTGTGTGTGTGTGTGTGTGAGGGGAGCATTTTTTATGTAAATGCACATCCATGAGAAATTATCCCTTTCAATGTCTGGAAATGAATTTGGTACTAAAAAGCAACATGCATTTCTAATATGGCCTGGAGATGAATGGAGCAGCAATGTGATCCCTGTGTAACAGACAGAGTGTTTGTCTCCACACAGACTCCACTGGGTCTGAGTACCTTCTGATGAGTGTGCTTGTGTTTGTGTATGTGTGTGTTTTCAGGTGCAGTGGGACTGTGTATAATATTATTTCCCTGAATGAAGTGGGACTGATACCAGTGTGAAGGTCATAGGAACCTTCAGGAGTCATAGGCATGTGGTACTGCAGGTCTCATGTTTCTCTCTCCCTGTCTCTCTGTCTCTCTCTGTCTCTCTCAAGTTTGAAGTTTAATGTCACTTGCACAAGTGTAGTGAAATGCCTTTCTTCCAAACCCAACGATACGGTGATAAATCAATCAATGTACTGTAGCACTAAACTAACATAAGCTCCAACAATCACAGACAATAAATAAGAAATAAGAAGAACAGGAGAAAGTATGGCGCTACCGTGGGGCAAAGAAGTATTTAGTCAGCCACCAATTTTGCAAGTTCTCCCACTTAAAAAGATGAGAGAGGCCTGTAATTTTAATCATAGGTACACTTCAACTATGACAGACGAAATGAGAAAGAAAATCCAGAAAATAACATTATAGGATTTTAAATGTATTTATTTTCAAATTATGGTGGTAAATAAGTATTTGGTCACCTACAAACAAGCAAGATTTCTGGCTCTCACAGACCTGTAACTTCTTCTTTAAGAGGCTCCTCTGTCCTCCACTCGTTACCCGTATCAATGGCACCTGTTTGAACTTGTTATCAGTATAAAAGACACCTGTCACAACCTCAAACAGTCACACTCCAAAGCAGCTTGGTTTGAAGAAATCAACTGTGGGAGCAATTATTAGGAAATGGAAGACATACAAGACCACTGATAATCTCATTCGATCTGGGGCTCCACGCAAGATCTCACCCCGTGGGGTCAAAATGATAACAAGAACGGTGAGCAAAAATCCCAGAACCACACGGGGGGACCTAGTGAATGACCTGCAGAGAGCTGGGACCAAAGTAACAAAGCCTACCATCAGTAACACACTACGCCGCCAGGGACTCAAATCCTGCAGTGCCAGACGTGTCCCCCTGCTTAAGCCAGTGCATGTCCAGGCCCGTCTGAAGTTTGCTAGAGAGCAGTTGGATGATCCAGAAGAAGATTGGGAGAATGTCATATGGAAACCAAAATATAAATTTTTGGTAAAAACTCAACTCGTCGTGTTTGGAGGACAAAGAATGCTGAGTTGCATCCAAAGAACACCATACCTACTGTGAAGCATGGGGGTGGAAAGATCATGCTTTGGGGCTGTTTTTCTGCAAAGGGACCAGGACGACTGATCCGTGTAAAGGAAAGAATGAATGGGGCCATGTATCGTGTGATTTTGAGTGAAAACCTCCTTCCATCAGCAAGGGCATTGAAGATGAAACGTGGCTGGGTCTTTCAGCATGACAATGATCCCAAACACACCACCCGGGCAATGAAGGAGTGGCTTCATAAGAAGCATTTCTAGGTCCTGGAGTGGCCTAGCCAGTCTCCAGATCTCAACCCCATAGAACATCTTTGGAGGGAGTTGAAAGTCTGTGTTGCCCAGCAACAGCTCCAAAACATCACTGCTCTAGAGGAGATCTGCATAGAGGAATGGGCCAAAATACCAGCAACAGTGTGTGAAAACCTTGTGAAGATTTACAGAAAACGTTTGACCTCTGTCATTGCCAAACAAAGGGTATATAACAAAGTATTGAGAAACTTTTGTTATTGACCAAATACTTATTTTCCACCATCATTTGCAAATAAATTCATTGGATTTACTTTCTCATTTTGTCTGTTACAGTTGAAGTGTACCTATGATGAAAATTACAGGCCTCTCTCATCTTTTTAAGTGGGAGAACTTGCACAATTGGTGGCTGACTAAATACTTTTTGCCCCACTGTATATACAGGGTCAGTTCCAGTACCATATTTACAATGTGCAGGGATACTGGAGTGAGAGAGCTACAGTGCCTTCAGAAAGTATTCAAACCCCTTAACTTATTCCACATTTAGTTTTGTTACAGCCTGCATTCAAAATAGATTGAAAAAATTCACCCATCTACACACAATACTGCATAATGACAAAGTAAAGACATGTTTTTAGACATTTTTGCAAATGTATTGAAAATGAAATACAGAAATACATCATAGGTTTTCACACCCCTTAGTCAATACATATTAGAATCACCTTTGGCAGTGATTACAGCTGTGAGTCTTTCTGGGTGCGTCTCTAAGAGCTTTTGCACACCTGCATTGTGCAATATTAGCACTTTTAAAATTCTTCATGCTCTGTCAACTTAGTTGTTGATCATTGCTAGATAGCCATTTTCATGTCTTGCCATAGATGTCCATGCCGCTTTAAGTCCAAACTGTAACTAGGCCACTCAGGAACATTCAATGTCGTCGTGGTAAGCAACTCCAGGGTATTTTTGTCCTTGCATTTTAGGTTATTGTCCTGCTGAAAGGTGAATTTGTCTCCTAGTGTCTGTTGGAAAGCAGATTGAACCAGGTTTTACTCTAGGATCTTGTCTGTGCTTAGCTCTATTACATTTATTTTTGTCCTAAAAAACTCCCTAGTCCTTGCCCTTGACAAGCATACCCATAACATGATGCAGCCACCACTATGCTTAAAAATATGAAGAATGATACTCAGTGATGTGTTTGGTTGGATTTGCCCCAAATATAACACTTTATATTCAGGACATGAAGTTAATTTCTTTGCTAAATTTGTTTGGTATTACTTTAGTGCATTGTTACAAACAAGATGCATCTTATGGAATATTTGTATTCTGTACAGGCTTCCTTCTTTTCACTCTGTTATTTAGGTTAGTGTTGTGGAATAACTACAACGGTGTTGATCCATACTCAGGAGAAAACTATCACAGCCATTAAACTCTAACTGTTTTAAAGTCCCCATTGGCCTCATGGTGAAATCCCCGAGTGGTTTCCTTACTCTCTGGCAACTGAGTTAAGAAGGACGCCTGTATCTTTGTAGTAACTGGGTGTATTGATACACCATCCGACGTGTACCAATAGGGGCCCTTCTTTGCGAGGCATTGGAAAACATCCCTGGTCTTTGTGGTTGAATCTGTGTTTGAAATTCACGGCTCAACTGAGGGCCCTTACAGATAATTATATGTGTGGGATATAGAGAGGAGGTTGTCATTCAAAATCGTGTTAAAACACTATTTCTGCACACAGAGTGACTTATTATGTGACATGATAAGCACATTTTTACTCCTGAACTTATTTTTCTAAAAAACAGAATTCCACTTTGACATTATGGGGTATTGCGTGCAGCCCAGTGACACAAATTCTAAATTCAATCCATTTCAAATTCAGGCTGCAACACAACAAAATGTGTAAAAAGTCTATGAATGTGAATAGTATCTGAGACACTGTTGATAGTTTACAGGGAGGGGTAAGTGACTAGGCGTTAGCATATAAACTCAGCAAAAAAGAAACGTCCTTTTTTCAGGACCCTGTCTTTCAAAGATAATTAGTAAAAATTCAAATAACTTCACAGATTTTCATTGTAAAGGGTTTAATGAACCATATACAATTCACGAACATGCACCTATGGAATGATCGTTAAGACACTAACAGCCTACAGAAGGTAGGCAATTAAGGTCACAGTTATGAAAACTTAGGACACTAAAGAGGCCTTTCTACTGACTCTGAAAAACACCAAAAGAAAGATGCCCAGGGTCCCTGCTAATCTGCGTGAATGTGCCTTAGGCATGCTGCAAGGAGGCATGAGGACTGCAGATGTGGCCAGGGCAATAAATTGCAATGTCCGTACTGTGTGGCGCCTAAGACAGCGCTACAGGCAGACAGAACGGACAGCTGATCCTCCTCGCAGTGGCAGACCACGTGTAACAACACAGGATTGGTACATCCGAACATCACACCTGCGGGACAGGAATAGGATGGCAACAAGAACTGCCCAAGTTACACCAGGAACACACAATCCCTCCATCAGTGCTCAGACTGTCCTCAATAAGCTGAGAGAGGCTGGACTGAGGGCTTGTAGTCCTGTTGAAAGGCAGGTCCTCACCAGACATCACCGGCAACAATGGGCACAAACCCATTGTCACTGGACCAGACAGGACTGGCAAAAAGTGCTTTTCACCGACGAGTTGCAGTTTTGTCTCACCAGGGGTGATGGTCGAATTTGTGTTTAATGTCGAAGGAATGATCGTTACACCGAGGCCTGTACTCTGGAGTGGGATCGATTTGGAGGTGGAGGGTCCATCATGGTCTGGTGCAGTGTGTCACAGCATCATTGGACTGAGCTTGTTGTCATTGCAGGTAATCTCAACGCTGTGCATTACAGGGAAGATATCCTCCTCTCTCATGTGGTACCCTTCCTGCAGGCTCATCCTGACATGACTCTCCAGCATGACAATGCCCCCAGCCATACTGCTCATTCTGTGCATGATTTCCTGCAGGACAGCAATGTCAGTGTTCTGCCATGTCGAGCAAAGACCCCAGATCTCAACCCCATTGAGCACTTCGGCGACCTGTTAGATCGGAGGGTGAGGGCTAGGGCCATTCCCCCCAGAAATGTCCGGGAACTTGCAGGTACCTTGGTGGAAGAGTGGGGTAACATCTCACAGCAATAACTGGCAAATCTGGTGCAGTCCATGAGGAGGAGATGCAATGCAGTACCTAATGCAGCTGGTGGCCACACCAGATACTGATACTGTTACTTTTGATTTTGACCCCCCCTTTGTTCAAGGACACATTATTCCATTTCTGTTAGTCACATGTCTGTGGAACTTATTCAGTTTATGTTTCAGTTGTTGAATCTGGTTATGTTCATACAAATATTTACACGTTAGATTTTCTGAAATAAACACAGTTGACAGTGAGAGGACGTTTCTTTATTTGCTGAGTTTATGACAGAGTAGCAGCAGCGTAATGATGATTGTATGTGTGTTTTCGAGTATCAGTCCTGTGATTGTGCATAGAAACGGGGAAAAATACAAGTCAAGTCCAAGGGTCCACTCAGATAGTCCATGTAGCCACTCTT
>NW_025749013.1:0-15000 GCF_021184085.1 Oncorhynchus gorbuscha
AAGTCAAACACGATTCGTTACCAGAGCCTCCTGGCTGTAGAAAAACGAACTCTCCAAGATGATTGGCTGTAGGGACTCTGTCTGTTATAAAGTCAAACACGATCTGTTACCAGAGCCTCCTGGCTGTAGAAAAACGAACTCTCCAAGATGATTGGCTGTAGGGACTCTGTCTGTTATAAAGTCAAACACGATTCGTTAGCCTCCTGGCTGTAGAAAAACGAACTCTCAAGATGATTGGCTGTAGGGACTCTGTCTGTTATAAAGTCAAAACGATCTGTTACCAGACTAGAAAAACGAACTCTCCAAGATGATTGGCTGTAGGGACTCTGGCTGTTATAAAGTCAAACACGATTCGTTACCAGAGCCTCCAAAGTCCCTTTATTTCATGTTTAATGAGGCTGGTTCTCCATAGTGACGGGACAAAGAAATGTGTCTGTGGCCTAAGATTTACCCGGGGCGTGGGGCCATAAAACCCCCCACATCTTCAGACCCACACATCTCTCCTCCTCTGTTGGGGTTGAGAGATAATCTTTAGGGTTGTGGTCTCCTGTAATCTGACCTGATCAAGACAGTCATGACACCAATGACAGGTCATTGTTAAAAAAATAGAAAAGAGTAGAGGGCCTAGAGAGCTGCCCTGCGGTACACCACACTTTACATGTTAGAAATTAGAGACGCTTCCATTAAAGAACACCCTCTGAGTTCTATTAGATAGATAGCTCTGAATCCATGGTATGGCTGAAGGTTGAAAAGCCGTTAACTTGTTGAGGACATGGTACCGAAGTGGGGACCACAATCAGCAGAAATGCTCAAGAGCGCCACCATAGAGGTTGATAAACCTCAAACTTTCATTAAAATTGACATACAATATACTGAATTAAAGCTACACTCGTTGTGAATCTATCCACCAAGTCAGATTTGTAAAATGCTTTTCGGGGAAAGCATGAGAAGCTATTATCTGATACCATGCACCCTCAAAATACTGCACCGTCACCTAAAACGACAGATTTTGCGTTAGCCGTCGCAAACGAAAACGCTGAAATAAAATATAAAACATTCATTACCTTTGACGAGCTTCTTTCTTGGCACTCCTAGATGTCCCATAAACATCATTTAGGGTCTTTTTTCGATTAAATCGGTCCATATATAGCCTAGATATCGAGCTAAGAATGACGTTGCGAGTAAAGAAAAGAATTTGCATTTCATAACGTAACATAATTTTTTTAAATTCAAAAAGTCGACGATAAACTTTCACAAAACACTTCAAAATACTTTTGTAATACAACTTTAGGTATTAGTACACGTTAATAAGCGATAAAATTGATCAGGAGACGATGTTAAATCTGTTTCTTGTCCGTGTAGAAAAACATGTCTGACCAGAGGTCGACCAAAAATCAGGGCGTTCGCCATCAGGGAAGATGTTCCCTTGTTTGGGTTAGACCAAGAATCAATTGCGAGTCAAATGACATGACTCTAGACACCCTGTGGAAGCTGTAGGCAATGTAAACTCGGCTCTATTTAATTCGGTTCACTTTTAACAATTGCCTGTAGTCGCGGAAGGATATATTTTTCCATTTTCAGTGAACAGATTTCCATGCACTTTTGGATGAAACGCCCGTTCTGTAAATGCCACAGACGTGATTTAAACAGTTTCGGAAACGTCTGAGTGTTTTCTATCCACACATACTAATCATATGCTTGTACTATATTCCTGGCATGAATAGCAGGGCGCTGAAATGTTGCGCGATTTTTAACAAAAAGCTGCGAAAAGCTGCATGAATTCTCAACTTCCATAAGTGGTTTTAACACAAGTTTTCTCACAGTTTTTCTCAACAACAGGTTATGGTCAGTAATATCAAAGCACTGACATATTTTTAGTTATTTCTTTTTTATTTCACCTTTATTTAACCACTACATCTCAATAGAAAACCATCTAAACTACATCTCAATAGAAAACCATATAAACTACATCTCAATAGAAAACCATATAAACTACATCTCAATAGAAAACCATCTAAACTACATCTCAATAGAAAACCATCTAAACTACATCACATTAGAAAACCATCTAAACTACATCTCAATAGAAAACCATCTAAACTACATCTCAATAGAACTCAATAGAAAACCATCTAAACTACATCTCAATAGAAAACCATCT
Source organism: Oncorhynchus gorbuscha (assembly GCF_021184085.1). Lineage (NCBI taxonomy): Eukaryota > Metazoa > Chordata > Actinopteri > Salmoniformes > Salmonidae > Oncorhynchus > Oncorhynchus gorbuscha. Next base: position 2,162 of record NW_025749013.1, read on the forward strand.
AAACTACATCTCAATAGAAAACCATCTAAACTACATCTCAATAGAACTCAATAGAAAACCATCTAAACTACATCTCAATAGAACTCAATAGAAAACCATCTAAACTACATCTCAATAGAACTCAATAGAAAACCATCTAAACTACATCTCAATAGAACTCAATAGAAAACCATCTAAACTACATCTCAATAGAACTCAATAGAAAACCATCTAAACTACATCTCAATAGAAAACCATCTAAACTACATCTCAATAGAAAACTATCTAAACTACATCTCAATAGAACTCAATAGAAAACCATCTAAACTACATCTCAATAGAAAACCATCTAAACTACATCTCAATAGAAATCAACTAAACTACATCTGAATAGAAAACCATCTAAACTATATCTCAATAGAAAACCATCTAAACTACATCTCAATAGAAATCAACTAAACTACATCTCACTACATCTCAATAGAAAACCATCTAAACTAAATCCCAATAGAAAACCATCTAAACTACATCTCAATAGAAAACCAACTAAACTACATCTCAATAGAAAACCAACTAAACTACATCACAATAGAAAACCATCTAAACTACATCTCAATAGAAAACTATCTAAACTACATCACAATAGAAATCAATAGAAAACGATCTAAACTACATCACATTAGAAAACCATCTAAACTACATCTCAATAGAACACCATCTAAACTACATCTCACTACATCTCAATATAAGACCATCTAAACTACATCTCACTACATCTCAATAGAAAACCATCGAAACTACATCACATTAGAAAACCATCTAAAACTACATCACATTAGAAAACCATCTAAACTACATCTCAATAGAAAACCATCTAAACTACATCTCAATAGAACACCATCTAAACTACATCACAATAGAACACCATCTAAACTACAACTCACTACATCTCAATAGAAGACCATCTAAACTACATCTCACTACATCTCAATAGAAAACCATTGAAACTACATCACATTAGAAAACCATCTAAAACTACATCACATTAGAAAACCATCTAAACTACATCTCACTACATCTCAATAGAAAACCATCTAAACTACATCTCAATAGAAAACCATCTAAACTACATCTCAATAGAAAACCATCTAAACTACATCCCAATAGAAAACCATCTAAACTACATCTCAATAGAAAACCATCTAAACTACATCTCAATAGAAAACCATCTAAACTACATCTCAATAGAAAACCATCTAAACTACATCTCACTAGAACTCAATAGAAAACCATCTAAACTGCATCTCAATAGAAAACCATCTAAACTACATCTCAATAGAAAACCATCTAAACTACATCCCAATAGAAAACCATCTAAACTACATCTCAATAGAAAACCATCTAAACTACATCACATTAGAAAACCATACATTTTTAAAATGTATTTAACCTTTATTTAACCAGGTAGGCAAGTTGAGAACTTGAAGTTATAATAAAGAATAGCAATTCGACACATACAACAACACAGAGTTACACATGGAATAAACAAAACATACAGTCAATAATACAGTAGAACAAAAGAAAACAAAAAGTATATATACAGTGAGTGCAAATTAGGTGAGATAAGGGAGGTAAGGCAATAAATAGGCCATGGTGGTGAAGTAAATACAATATAGCAATTAAACACTGGAATGGTAGATGTGCAGAAGATGAATGTGCAAGTACAGATACTGGGGTGCAAAGGAGCAAGATAAATAAATAAATACCAGTATGGGGATGAGGTAGTTGGATGGGCTGTTTACAGATGGGCTATGTACAGGTGCAGTGATCTGTGAGCTGCTCTGACAGCTGGTGCTTAAAGCTAGTGAGGGAGATGTGAGTCTCCAACTCCAGACATTTCTTGAAGTTCGTTCCAGTCATTGGCAGCAGAGAACTGGAAGGAAAGACGACCAAAGGAGGAATTGGCTTTGGGGATGACCATACCTGCTGGAGCGCGTGCTACGAGTGGGTGCTGCTATGGTGACCAGTGAGCTGAGATAAGGCGGGGCTTTACCTAGCAGAGACTTGTAAATAACCTGGAGCCAGTGGGTTTGGTGACGAATATGTAGTGAGGGCCAACCAACGAGAGCATACAGATCGCAATGGCGGGTAGAATATGGGGCTTTGCTGACAAAACGGATGGCACTGTGATAGACTGCATCCAATTTGCTGAGTAGGGTGTTGGAGGCTATTTTGTAAATGACATCACTGAAGTCTAGGATCGGTAGGATGGTCAGTTTTACGAGGTTAAGTTTGGCAGCATGAATGAAGGATGCTTTGTTGCCGAAATAGGAAGCCGATTCTAGATTTAACTTTGAATCGGAGATGTTTGATGTGAGTCTGGAAGGAGAGTTTACAGTCTAACCAGACACCCAGGTATTTGTAGTTGTCCACGTATTCTAAGTCAGAGCTGTCCAGATCTAACAGTACAGGTCCCACAGTCTTCTTCTCGTGATCTATTTCTTTCAGCCAATCATTAGTCATGTGTGTCAGTACCATACACATCGAGTGCTCTTCTCTATCAGCATGCTTTAAGTCTTGTTCATTTTGAAAGAAATAACATTGAATTTGGTCAAACACCATTTTTTTCCCAGCAGTTTGCTAAGAGCTGGCAGCAAGCTGATAAGTTTGCTCTTCGAACCAGTAAAGGCAGCTGTACCACTCTTGGGTGGCGGAGTGACTTTGGCTTCCCTCCAGGCCTGAGGACAAAGCCTTTCCTCTCGGCTCACATTAAAGATATGACAGATAGGAGTGGCTATAGAGTCAGCTACCATCCTCAGTAGCTTTCCATCTAAGTTGTCTAATGTCAGAAGGTTTGTCATTAATGATCAAAATATATAAAATAATCTACCTCTCCCACACGAACTTTACAACATTAAAATATGCAAAGCTTTTCTTTCATCATTTGTAATTTTTATGCATGAATATGAAGGCTCGTTGTTAGTTGTTGGCATTTCCTGCCTACATTTTCCCACGTTGCCAATGAAGTGATCATTAAAATAATTGGCAACATCAGATGGCTTTGTGATGAATAAGCCATCTGATTCGCTGAAAAGATGGAATTAAATTAGTCTTTCTGACCATAATGTCATTTAAAGTTCTAAGTTTTTTTTCCATCGTTCTTTATATCATTGATCTTGGCTTCATTAATACAGTCTCTTCTTCTTCTTTGTTGAGTTTCGTCACATCATTTCTCCATGTGCAGTAAGTCAGCCAGTCAGATGTACAGCCAGTCTTATTAGCCACTTCCGGCAGGGTAGCCTAGTGGTTAGAGTGTAGAGGTGGTAGGGTAGCCTAGTGGTTAGAGTGTAGAGGTGGTAGGGTAGCCTAGTGGTTAGAGTGTAGAGGAGGCAGGGTAGCCTAGTGGTTAGAGTGTAGAGGAGGCAGGGTAGCCTAGTGGTTAGAGTGTAGAGGCAGCAGGGTAGCCTAGTGGTTAGAGTGTAGAGGAGGCAGGGTAGCCTAGTGGTTAGAGTGTAGAGGAGGCAGGGTAGCCTAGTGGTTAGAGTGTAGAGGAGGCAGGGTAGCCTAGTGGTTAGAGTGTAGAGGCGGCAGGGTAGCCTAGTGGTTAGAGTGTAGAGGAGGCAGGGTAGCCTAGTGGTTAGAGTGTAGAGGAGGCAGGGTAGCCTAGTGGTTAGAGTGTAGAGGAGGCAGGGTAGCCTAGTGGTTAGAGTGTAGAGGTGGCAGGGTAGCCTAGTGGTTAGAGTGTAGAGGAGGCAGGTAGCCTAGTGGTTAGAGTGTAGAGGAGACAGGGTAGCCTAGTGGTTAGAGTGTAGAGGAGGCAGGGTAGCCTAGTGGTTAGAGTGTAGAGGAGGCAGGGTAGCCTAGTGGTTAGAGTATAGAGGCGGCAGGGTAGCCTAGTGGTTAGAGTGTAGAGGGGGCAGGGTAGCCTAGTGGTTAGAGTGTAGAGGAGTCAGGGTAGCCTAGTGGTTAGAGTGTAGAGGAGGCAGGGTAGCCTAGTGGTTAGAGTGTAGAGGAGGCAGGGTAGCCTAGTGGTTAGAGTGTAGAGGAGGCAGGGTAGCCTAGTGGTTAGAGTGTAGAGGAGGCAGGTAGCCTAGTGGTTAGAGTGTAGAGGAGGCAGGGTAGCCTAGTGGTTAGAGTGTAGAGGAGGTAGGGTAGCCTAGTGGTTAGAGTGTAGAGGAGGCAGGGTAGCCTAGTGGTTAGAGTGTAGAGGAGGTAGGGTGGCCTAGTGGTTAGAGTGTAGAGGAGGCAGGGTAGCCTAGCGGTTAGAGTGTAGAGGAGGTAGGGTAGCCTAGTGGTTAGAGTGTAGAGGAGGCAGGGTAAGCCTAGTGGTTAGAGTGTAGAGGAGGTAGGGTAGCCTAGTGGTTAGAGTGTAGAGGGAGCAGGGTAGCTTAGTGGTTAGAGTGTAGAGGAGGCAGGTTAGCCTAGTGGTTAGAGTGTAGAGGAGGCAGGGTAGCCTAGTGGTTAGAGTGTAGAGGTGGCAAGGTAGCCTAGTGGTTAGAGTGTAGAGGAGGTAGGGTGGCCTAGTGGTTAGAGTGTAGAGGAGGCAGGTAGCCTAGTGGTTAGAGTGTAGAGGAGGTAGGGTAGCCTAGTGGTTAGAGTGTAGAGGAGGCAGGGTAGCCTAGTGGTTAGAGTGTAGAGGAGGCAGGGTAGCCTAGTGGTTAGAGTGTAGAGGCGGCAGGGTAGCCTAGTGGTTAGAGTGTAGAGGTGGTAGGGTAGACTAGTGGTTAGAGTGTAGAGGTGGTAGGGTAGCCTAGTGGTTAGAGTGTAGAGGTGACAGGGTAGCCTAGTGGTTACAGTGTAGAGGTGGCAGGGTAGCCTAGTGGTTAGAGTGTAGAGGTGGCAGGGTAGCCTAGTGGTTAGAGTGTAGAGGAGGCAGGGTAGCCTAGTGGTTAGAGTGTAGAGGAGGCAGGGTAGCCTAGTGGTTAGAGTGTAGAGGAGGCAGGGTAGCCTAGTGGTTAGAGTGTAGAGGTGGCAGGGTAGCCTAGTGGTTAGAGTGTAGAGGAGGCAGGGTAGCCTAGTGGTTAGAGTGTAGAGGAGGCAGGGTAGCCTAGTGGTTAGAGCGTTGGACTAGTAACCGGAAGGTTGCAAGTTCAAACCCCCGAGCTGATTAGGTACAAATCTGTCGTTCTGCCCCTGAACAAGGCAGTTAACCCACTGTTCCCAGGCCGTCATTGAAAATAAGAATTTGTTCTTAACTGACTTGCCTGGTTAAATAAAGGTAAAATAAACATTTAAAAAATAAAAATTCTTACAACCATGCAGGTTTGTTCAATTCCTCATCAATCCATGGAGCCTTAACGGTTTTCTAACAGGAAGTGAATTAACAGGTGCATGTTTATCAGCACGTGGCTCTTTAGACACTGTTAGATGGTGTCATGTTGTTGTGTGTTGAATCACTTGACCGGGGATATTACTAGGTGGTCACATGTTGTGATGTTGACGATCTATAATGTGTGTCTTTGCATGTGCTCTCTCATAGCATCATAAAGGCTAGACTCAGACAGTTACTATAGACATGTAATCCTCTGGCTTTTTATCAATTTGTAAGTCGCTCTGGATAAGAGCGTCTGCTAAATGACTTAAATGTAAATGTAAAATTAATTCATTTATTTAACTATTAATATTTAACTATTTAAATATTTACAATGACGGCCTACTCCGGCCAAACCCTCCCCTAACCCGGACGACGCTGGGCCAATTGTGCGTCGCTCTAGCTTCCTACTTGCCTGCCTGCTTTTACACTCTCTATCAGTCTTGTGTCAGTCCTGCGTCAGTCCAGTGTCAGTCCCGCGTCAGTCCAGTGTCAGTCCAGTGCCAGTCCCGCGTCAGTCCAGTGTCAGTCCCGTGTCAGTCCAGTGCCAGTCCCGTGTCAGTCCCGTGTTAGTCCAGTGTCAGTCCAGTGCCAGTCCCGCGTCAGTCCAGTGTCAGTCCCGTGTCAGTCTTGTGCCAGTCCAGTGCCAGTCCCGCGTCAGTCCAGTGCCAGTCCCGCGTCAGTCCTGTGTCAGTCTTGTCAGTCCCGTGTCAGTCTTGTGCCAGTCCCGCGTCATTCACGTGTCTGTACCGCGTCAGTCCAGTGTCAGTCTCGCGTCAGTCCCGTGTCAGTCCGTGTCAGTCTTGTGCCAGTCCCGCGTCAGTCCAGTTGCCAGTCCCGCGTCAGTCATGTGCCAGTCCCGCGTCAGTCCCGTGTCAGTCTTGTCTGTCCCGCGTCAGTCTTGTCAGTCCCGTGTCAGTCTTGTGCCAGTCCCGCGTCAGTCCAGTGCCAGTCCCGCATCATTCACGTGTCTGTACCGCGTCAGTCCCGCGTCAGTCCAGTGCCAGTCCCGCGTCAGTCCAGTGCCAGTCCCGCGTCAGTCCAGTGCCAGTCCCGCGTCAGTCCAGTGCCAGTCCTGCGTCAGTCCAGTGCCAGTCCCACGTCAGTCCAGTGCCAGTCCCGTGTCATTCACGTGTCTGTACCGCGTCAGTCCCGTGCCAGTCCCGCGTCAGTCCAGTGCCAGTCCCGCGTCAGTCCTGTATCAGTCCCGCGTCAGTCCCGTGTCAGTCCCGCGTCAGTCCCGTGTCAGTCCCGCGTCAGTCCTGTGTCAGTCTTGTCAGTCCTGTGTCAGTCTTGTCAGTCCTGTGTCAGTCTTGTGTCAGTCTTGTGCCAGTCCAGTGCCAGTCCCGCGTCATTCACTTGTCTGTACCGTGTCAGTCCCACGTCAGTCCCGTGTCAGTCCCGTGTCAGTCCAGTGTCAGTCCCACGTCAGTCCAGTGTACTCTTAGTTTTGCTGTGACACGTAAAGGAGCAGTGTGATAACAGAAGAGAAACCAACAGTGTGTCTAGAGAGTAGGAGCATGGGGCGGTGAGGTGACTATGGCAACCAGGCCTTCTACATTCTACCGGGGTTTTAATGAACACGGCCATGTTCCCTTGGCTTTCTCAGCGGGCGTGGGTTCTACACACACACACACACACACACACACACACACACACACACACACACACACACACACACACACACACACACACACACACACACACACACACACACACACACACACACACACATACACACACAAACAAGTACACTCCCCCACACACGCACACACACATACAAACACAAACAAGTGCACTCCCACACACACACACATACACACACACACGCACACACACACACACACAAACAAGTACACCCACACACACACACCATGACTTACTGGGAGTTCGGTAGGAGGGGAATGTTATGGAGTATAATATACCACCTGACACCAGTAGGAGGGGAATGTTATGGAGTATAATATACCACCTGACACCAGTAGGAGGGGAATGTTATGGAGTTTTGTGTCCATTTTGTTGTGTTGTGGTCCCTTACTTGACGTGTGTATCTGTGTGTGTGTGTGTATCTTCAAACCCCTTTACATGACCGTTGTGATCATTGTGTGTTTCCAGATCCCTTACCTAGCTGATGGAGTTCGTATCCATGGAGAGAAGGTGTCTGAGGCTCTGAGGCCTTTCCATGACCGCCTGGAGGCCTGCTTCAAACAGCTCAGAGAGAAAGTGGAGAAACAGTACGGAGTCAAGACTCTGGTAATATCTCTCTCCTGTGCTCTCTCCTCCTCTCTCCACCTCTCTTCTCCTCCTCTCTCCCCCTCTCCTATCTTCTCTCTCCTCCTCTCTTCTTCTCTCTCCTCTCTCCTCCTCTCTCCTCCTCTCGTCTCCTCTTTCCTATGCACTCTTCTCCATTCTCCTCTTCTCTTCTTCTCCTCTCTCCTATGCTCTCGTCTCCTCTCTTCTCTGCTCTCCTCTCTTCTCTTCTCATCTCTCCTCTTCTCCCTTCCCCTCCTCTCTTCTCTGCTCTCCTCTTCTCTGTTCTCCTCTTCTCCCTTCCCCTCCTCTCTTCTCTGCTCTCCTCTCTTCTCCTCTCCTTTCTTCCTCTCTACTTCTCCTCTTTCTCTGTCCTAATTCCTCCTCTCCTCTCTTCTCCTCTCCTTTCTTCCTCTCTACTTCTCCTCTTTCTCTGTCCTAATTCCTCCTCTCCTCTCATCCTACTCTCTCCTACTCATTTTAAATTGACATGTTAGTAATTTAGCAGACAGTCTTAGCCAGAGCCATTTACAGTTAGTGCATTCATCTTAAGGTAGCTTGGTGAGACAACCACATATCACAGGCATAGAAAGTAGATTTTCCCTCAATAACGTAGCTGTCAGTAGAGTCCGAGCTGTCAGTAGAGTCCGAGCTGTCGGTAGAGTCCGAGCTGTCGGTAGAGTCCGAGCTGTCGGTAGAGTCCGAGCTGTCGGTAGAGTCCGAGCTGTCGGTAGAGTCCGAGCTGTCGGTAGAGTCCGAGCTGTCGGTAGAGTCCGAGCTGTCGGTAGAGTCCGAGCTGTCGGTAGAGTCCGAGCTGTCGGTAGAGTCCGAGCTGTCGGTAGAGTCCGAGCTGTCGGTAGAGTCCGAGCTGTCGGTAGAGTCCGAGCTGTCGGTAGAGTCCGAGCTGTCGGTAGAGTCCGAGCTGTCGGTAGAGTCCGAGCTGTCGGTAGAGTCCGAGCTGTCGGTAGAGTCAGAGCTGTCGGTAGAGTCAGAGCTGTCAGAGCTGTCGGTAGAGTCCGAGCTGTCGGTAGAGTCCGAGCTGTCGGTAGAGTCCGAGCTGTCGGTAGAGTCCGAGCTGTCGGTAGAGTCCGAGCTGTCGGTAGAGTCCGAGCTGTCGGTAGAGTCCGAGCTGTCGGTAGAGTCCGAGCTGTCGGTAGAGTCCGAGCTGTCGGTAGAGTCCGAGCTGTCGGTAGAGTCAGAGCTGTCAGAGCTGTCGGTAGAGTCCGAGCTGTCGGTAGAGTCCGAGCTGTCAGTAGAGTCCGAGCTGTCAGGAGAGTCCGAGCTGTCAGGAGAGTCCGAGCTGTCGGTAGAGTCAGAGCTAGAAGGGGTGGGGAGGCTCAAGTGAAAGGATTATTTAAGATACTATTTGAAGAGGGCGGGTTTCAGATGTTTTCAGAAGATGGGCAGGGACTCTGCTGTCCTCGCTTCAGGGGGAAGCTGGTTCCACCATTGGGGTGCCAAGAAGGACAGAGAAGAGCTTGGACTGGGTTGAGTGGGAGCTGCCCTCCCGTAGGGGTGGGAGGGCCTAGAGACCAGAGGTTGCAGATAGAGTGTTCGGGGTGTTGAGTTTGAGCAGAGCCTGAAGGTAGGGAGGGAGAGCTGCCCTCCCGTAGGGGTGGGAGGGCCTAGAGACCAGAGGTTGCAGATAGAGTGTTCGGGGTGTTGAGTTTGAGCAGAGCCTGAAGGCAGGGAGGAGCAGTTCCTCTTGAGCTACTTCTTCTCTCTCCTCTCCTGTTGTTGGCCCATTAAAAAGTGTCCCTGGATTTATTTCCTCGAACAAACTTTTATGCCATCACCTGCAGTGTTGTCAAAATGATGGGCAACAATGAGGATTATTTTACACCAACGTTTTATGTGATAACATGGTTTGTTGTTGGCGCATGGAGAGAACAGAACAGACTGACCGTGGCTCAGTATTTCAGGTCCTTCTCTCCATCTCCCCAAGTACAGACGTGATATTTGTGGTCTTCCTGAACAACACTCCATTGTGTCCTGTTCTTCTCAGAGTCATTCCTACTGTAGCTGGGACACAATGCTGCAGGCAGTGTTACCTGCCAGACCCTGGGTCAGTTCAGTATGGAAGAGCACACACACACTGAATCACCCCTAGACATGGATCTATAGATGCTATTAACTAACACTGGTGGGAGGTGGAGGGTATTGATCACTCAAAGATAGGAGGAGGAGGAGGAGGGTATTGATCACTCAAAGATAGGAGGAGGAGGAGGAGGGTATTGATCACTCAAAGATAGGAGGAGGAGGGTATTGATCACTCAAAGATAGGAGGAGGAGGGTATTAATCACACAAAGATAGGAGGAGGAGGAGGGTATTGATCACTCAAAGATAGGAGGAGGAGGGTATTGATCACTCAAAGATAGGAGGAGGAGGAGGAGGGTATTGATCACTCAAAGATAGGAGGAGGAGGAGGAGGGTATTGATCACTCAAAGATAGGAGGAGGAGGAGGAGGAGGGTATTGATCACTCAAAGATAGGAGGAGGAGGGTATTGATCACTCAAAGATAGGAGGAGGAGGAGGAGGGTATTGATCACTCAAAGATAGGAGGGTATTGATCACACAAAGATAGGAGGAGGAGGAGGGTATTGATCACTCAAAGATAGGAGGGTATTGATCACACAAAGATAGGAGGAGGAGGGTATTGATCACACAAAGATAGGAGGAGGAGGGTATTGATCACTCAAAGATAGGAGGAGGAGGTTATTGATCACTCAAAGGTAGGAGGAGGAGGGTATTGATCACACAAAGATAGGAGGAGGAGGAGGGTATTGATCACACAAAGATAGGAGGAGGAGGGTATTGATCACTCAAAGATAGGAGGAGGAGGGTATTGATCACTCAAAGATAGGATGAGGAGGGTATTGATCACTCAAAGATAGGAGGAGGAGGGTATTGATCACTCAAAGATAGGAGGAGGGTATTGATCACTCAAAGATAGGAGGAGGAGGAGGGTATTGATCACTCAAAGATAGGAGGAGGGTATTGATCACTCAAAGATAGGAGGAGGAGGAGGGTATTGATCACTCAAAGATAGGAGGAGGAGGGTATTGATCACTCAAAGATAGGAGGAGGAGGAGGGTATTGATCACTTAAAGATAGGAGGAGGAGGATGGTATTGATCACTCAAAGATAGGAGGAGGAGGAGGAGGGTATTGATCACTCAAAGATAGGAGGAGGAGGATGGTATTGATCACTCAAAGATAGGAGGAGGAGGAGGAGGGTATTGATCACTCAAAGATAGGAGGAGGAGGGTATTGATCACTCAAAGATAGGAGGAGGAGGGTATTGATCACTCAAAGATAGGAGGAGGAGGGTATTGATCACTTAAAGATATGAGGAGGAGGAGGGTATTGATCACTCAAAGATAGGAGGAGGAGGGTATTGATCACACAAAGATAGGAGGAGGAGGGTATTGATCACTCAAAGATAGGAGGAGGGTATTGATCACTCAAAGATAGGAGGAGGAGGGTATTGATCACACAAAGATAGGAGGAGGAGGGTATTGATCACTCAAAGATAGGAGGAGGAGGGTATTGATCACACAAAGATAGGAGGAGGAGGAGGGTATTGATCACTCAAAGATAGGAGGAGGAGGAGGGTATTGATCACTCAAAGATAGGAGGAGGAGGGTATTGATCACTCAAAGATAGGAGGAGGAGGGTATTGATCACTCAAAGATAGGAGGAGGAGGGTATTGATCACTCAAAGATAGGAGGAGGGTATTGATCACCCAAAGATAGGAGGAGGGTATTGATCACTCAAAGATAGGAGGAGGAGGGTATTGATCACTCAAAGATAGGAGGAGGAGGGTATTGATCAATCAAAGATAGGAGGAGGAGGAGGGTATTGATCACTCAAAGATAGGAGGAGGGGGAGGGTATTGATCACTCAAAGATAGGAGGAGGAGGAGGGTATTGATCACCCAAAGATAGGAGGAGGAGGGTATTGATCACTTAAAGATATGAGGAGGAGGAGGGTATTGATCACACAAAGATAGGAGGAGGAGGGTATTGATCAATCAAAGATAGGAGGAGGAGGAGGAGGGTATTGATTACTCAAAGATAGGAGGAGGGGGAGGGTATTGATCACTCAAAGATAGGAGGAGGAGGGTATTGATCACTCAAAGATAGGAGGAGGGGGAGGGTATTGATCACTCAAAGATAGGAGGAGGAGGGTATTGCTCACTCAAAGATAGGAGGGGGAGGGTATTGATCACTCAAAGATAGGAGGAGGGGGAGGGTATTGATCACTCAAAGATAGGAGGAGGGGGAGGGTATTGATCACTCAAAGATAGGAGGAGGGGGAGGGTATTGATCACTCAAAGATAGGAGGAGGAGGAGGGTATTGATCACTCAAAGATAGGAGGAGGGGGAGGGTATTGATCACTCAAAGATAGGAGGAGGGGGAGGGTATTGATCACTCAAAGATAGGAGGAGGAGGGTATTGCTCACTCAAAGATAGGAGGAGGAGGGTATTGATCACTCAAAGATAGGAGGAGGAGGGTATTGATCACTCAAAGATAGGAGGAGGGGGAGGGTATTGATCACTCAAAGATAGGAGGAGGGGGAGGGTATTGATCACTCAAAGATAGGAGGAGGAGGGTATTGCTCACTCAAAGATAGGAGGAGGGTATTGATGACACAAAGATAGGAGGAGGAGGGTATTGATCACTCAAAGATAGGAGGAGGGGGAGGGTATTGATCACTCAAAGATAGGAGGAGGAGGGTATTGATCACTCAACGATAGGAGGAGGAGGGTATTGATCACTCAAAGATAGGAGGGGGAGGGTATTGATCACACAAAGATAGGAGGAGGAGGGTATTGATCACACAAAGATAGGAGGAGGAGGAGGGTATTGATCACTCAAAGATAGGAGGAGGAGGGTATTGATCACTCAAAGATAGGAGGAGGAGGGTATTGATCACCCAAAGATAGGAGGAGGAGGGTATTGATCACTCAAAGATAGGAGGAGGAGGGTATTGATCACCCAAAGATAGGAGGAGGAGGGTATTGATCACTTAAAGATATGAGGAGGAGGAGGGTATTGATGACACAAAGATAGGAGGAGGAGGGTATTGATCACTCAAAGATAGGAGGGGGAGGAGGGTATTGATCACTCAAAGATAGGAGGAGGAGGGTATTGATCACTCAAAGATAGGAGGAGGAGGGTATTGATCACTCAAAGATAGGAGGAGGGGGAAGGTATTGATCACTCAAAGATAGGAGGAGGAGGGTATTGCTCACTCAAAGATAGGAGGGGGAGGGTATTGATCACTCAAAGA
>NW_025749013.1:22500-28528 GCF_021184085.1 Oncorhynchus gorbuscha
AGATAGAACCAGTAGAATGGGGACACACCTCTCTGAATTTCTGATAATTTCTGCGTTCAATAAGGACCAGACACAAGGATGCACATATGACTAATGGGGACGTCCAGATAGAACCAGTAGAATGGGGACACACCTCTCTGAATTTCTGATAATTTCTGCGTTCAATAAGGACCAGACACAAGGATGCACATATGACTAATGGGGACGTCCAGATAGAACCAGTAGAATGGGGACGTCCAGATGGAACCAGTAGAATGGGGACGTCCAGATGGAACCAGTAGAATGAACATATGACTAATGGGGACGTCCAGATAGAACCAGTAGAATGGGGACACACCTCTCTGAATTTCTGATAATTTCTGCGTTCAATAAGGACCAGACACAAGGATGCACATATGACTAATGGGGACGTCCAGATAGAACCAGTAGAATGGGGACACACTCTCTGAATTTCTGATAATTTCTGCGTTCAATAAGGACCAGACACAAGGATGCACATATGACTAATGGGGACGTCCAGATAGAACCAGTAGAATGGGGACACACCTCTCTGAATTTCTGATAATTTCTGCGTTCAATAAGGACCAGACACAAGGATGCACATATGACTAATGGGGACGTCCAGATAGAACCAGTAGAATGGGGACACACCTCTCTGAATTTCTGATAATTTCGTTCAATAAGGACCAGACACAAGGATGCACATATGACTAATGGGGACGTCCAGATAGAACCAGTAGAATGGGGACACACCTCTCTGAATTTCTGATAATTTCTGCGTTCAATAAGGACCAGACACAAGGATGCACATATGACTAATGGGGACGTCCAGATAGAACCAGTAGAATGGGGACACACCTCTCTGAATTTCTGATAATTTCTGCGTTCAATAAGGACCAGACACAAGGATGCACATATGACTAATGGGGACGTCCAGATAGAACCAGTAGAATGGGGACACACCTCTCTGAATTTCTGATAATTTCTGCGTTCAATAAGGACCAGACACAAGGATGCACATATGACTAATGGGGACGTCCAGATAGAACCAGTAGAATGGGGACACACCTCTCTGAATTTCTGATAATTTCTGCGTTCAATAAGGACCAGACACAAGGACGCACATATGACTAATGGGGACGTCCAGATAGAACCAGTAGAATGGGGACACACCTCTCTGAATTTCTGATAATTTCTGCGTTCAATAAGGACCAGGCACAAGGATGCACATATGACTAATGGGGACGTCCAGATAGAACCAGTAGAATGGGGACACACCTCTCTGAATTTCTGATAATTTCTGCGTTCAATAAGGACCAGACACAAGGATGCACATATGACTAATGGGGACGTCCAGATAGAACCAGTAGAATGGGGACACACCTCTCTGAATTTCTGATAATTTCTGCGTTCAATAAGGACCAGACACAAGGATGCACATATGACTAATGGGGACGTCCAGATAGAACCAGTAGAATGGGGACGCCCAGATGGAACCAGTAGAATGGGGACGTCCAGATGGAACCAGTAGAATGAACATATGACTAATGGGGACGTCCAGATAGAACCAGTAGAATGGGGACACACCTCTCTGAATTTCTGATAATTTCTGCGTTCAATAAGGACCAGACACAAGGATGCACATATGACTAATGGGGACGTCCAGATAGAACCAGTAGAATGGGGACACACCTCTCTGAATTTCTGATAATTTCTGCGTTCAATAAGGACCAGACACAAGGATGCACATATGACTAATGGGGACGTCCAGATAGAACCAGTAGAATGGGGACACACCTCTCTGAATTTCTGATAATTTCTGCGTTCAATAAGGACCAGACACAAGGATGCACATATGACTAATGGGGACGTCCAGATAGAACCAGTAGAATGGGGACACACCTCTCTGAATTTCTGATAATTTCTGCGTTCAATAAGGACCAGACACAAGGATGCACATATGACTAATGGGGACGTCCAGATAGAACCAGTAGAATGGGGACACACCTCTCTGAATTTCTGATAATTTCTGCGTTCAATAAGGACCAGACACAAGGATGCACATATGACTAATGGGGACGTCCAGATAGAACCAGTAGAATGGGGACACACCTCTCTGAATTTCTGATAATTTCTGCGTTCAATAAGGACCAGACACAAGGATGCACATATGACTAATGGGGACGTCCAGATAGAACCAGTAGAATGGGGAAACACCTCTCTGAATTTCTGATAATTTCTCGTTCAATAAGGACCAGGCACAAGGATGCACATATGACTAATGGGGACGTCCAGATAGAACCAGTAGAATGGGGACACACCTCTCTGAATTTCTGATAATTTCTCGTTCAATAAGGTCCAGACACAAGGATGCACATATGACTAATGGGGACGTCCAGATAGAACCAGTAGAATGGGGACACACCTCTCTGAATTTCTGATAATTTCTGCGTTCAATAAGGACCAGACACAAGGATGCACATATGACTAATGGGGGACGTCCAGATAGAACCAGTAGAATGGGACGTCCAGATGGAACCAGTAGAATGGGGACGTCCAGATGGAACCAGTAGAATGAACATATGACTAATGGGGACGTCCAGATAGAACCAGTAGAATGGGGACACACCTCTCTGAATTTCTGATAATTTCTGCGTTCAATAAGGACCAGACACAAGGATGCACATATGACTAATGGGGACGTCCAGATAGAACCAGTAGAATGGGGACACACCTCTCTGAATTTCTGATAATTTCTGCGTTCAATAAGGACCAGACACAAGGATGCACATATGACTAATGGGGACGTCCAGATAGAACCAGTAGAATGGGGACACACCTCTCTGAATTTCTGATAATTTCTGCGTTCAATAAGGACCAGACACAAGGATGCACATATGACTAATGGGGACGTCCAGATAGAACCAGTAGAATGGGGACACACCTCTCTGAATTTCTGATAATTTCTGCGTTCAATAAGGACCAGACACAAGGATGCACATATGACTAATGGGGACGTCCAGATAGAACCAGTAGAATGGGGACACACCTCTCTGAATTTCTGATAATTTCTGCGTTCAATAAGGACCAGACACAAGGATGCACATATGACTAATGGGGACGTCAGATGGAACCAGTAGAATGGGGACACACCTCTCTGAATTTCTGATAATTTCTGCGTTCAATAAGGACCAGACACAAGGATGCACATATGACTAATGGGGACGTCCAGATGGAACCAGTAGAATGGGGACACACCTCTCTGAATTTCTGATAATTTCTGCGTTCAATAAGGACCAGACACAAGGATGCACATATGACTAATGGGGACGTCCAGATAGAACCAGTAGAATGGGGACGTCCAGATAGAACCAGTAGAATGGGGACACACCTCTCTGAATTTCTGATAATTTCTGCGTTCAATAAGGACCAGACACAAGGATGCACATATGACTAATGGGGACGTCCAGATAGAACCAGTAGAATGGGGACACACCTCTCTGAATTTCTGATAATTTCTGCGTTCAATAAGGACCAGACACAAGGATGCACATATGACTAATGGGGACGTCCAGATAGAACCAGTAGAATGGGGACACACCTCTCTGAATTTCTGATAATTTCTGCGTTTAATAAGGACCAGACACAAGGATGCACATATGACTAATGGGGACGTCCAGATAGAACCAGTAGAATGGGGACACACCTCTCTGAATTTCTGATAATTTCTGCGTTTAATAAGGACCAGACACAAGGATGCACATATGACTAATGGGGACGTCCAGATAGAACCAGTAGAATGGGGACACACCTCTCTGAATTTCTGATAATTTCTGCGTTCAATAAGGACCAGACACAAGGATGCACATATGACTAATGGGGACGTCCAGATGGAACCAGTAGAATGGGGACACACCTCTCTGAATTTCTGATAATTTCTGCGTTCAATAAGGACCAGACACAAGGATGCACATATGACTAATGGGGACGTCCAGATGGAACCAGTAGAATGGGGACGTCCAGATAGAACCAGTAGAATGGGGACACACCTCTCTGAATTTCTGATAATTTCTGCGTTCAATAAGGACCAGACACAAGGATGCACATATGACTAATGGGGACGTCCAGATAGAACCAGTAGAATGGGGACACACCTCTCTGAATTTCTGATAATTTCTGCGTTCAATAAGGACCAGACACAAGGATGCACATATGACTAATGGGGACGTCAGGAGAAAAGGGATTTTTTTCACATTTCAAAACACAGCTTTCAATAATCAATAATATACACAAACACACACACGTATGTGATAAGAAACATTTAGAGTCTCATAGCAAAGGGTCTAAATACTGCATGTTCACTCCTTCTCCCTGTTGTCCTCTCCCTCCCAGCTTTGCCCTAGAGCCTCTCCTGCCAAAGAAGTTGCACTGCAAGTCCCAGGATAAGCTGGAGCGCGACGAGTCGGAGAGGGAGAGGAAGGACAAGAAGAAAGAGAAGAGGAACAGTAAACACCAGGAGATCTTTGACAAGGAGCTGAAGACCACTGACATCTCCCTGCAGCCCGCCGAGGCAGTCATACTGTCAGAGACGGTGAGGGGGGACTATCCCTGGCTCTGCTCCTCCTCCCTCCTCTCCTCTCCTCCCTCCTCTCCTCCCTCCTCTCCTCTCCTCCACCCTGCCTCCCTCCTCTTCCTCTCCTCCCTCCTCCTCTCCTCCCTTTCCCTCCCTCCTCCCCCTCCCTCCTCTCCTCCCCTCCCTCCTCTCCTCCCTCTCCCTCCCTCCTCCCCCTCCCTCCTCTCCTCTCCTCCCTCTCCCTCCTCCTCTCCTCCCTCCCTCCCTCCCTTCCCCCTCCTTCCTCTCCTCCCTCCCTCTCCCTCCCTCCTACCCTACCTCCCTCCACCCTGCCTCCCTCCTCCTCCTCCTCTCCTCCCTCCTCCTCTCCTCCCTTTCCCTCCCTCCTCCCCCTCCCTCATCTCCTCCCTCTCCCTCCCTCCTCCCCCTCCCTCCTCTCCTCTCCTCCCTCTCCCTCCTCCTCTCCTCCCTCCCACCCTTCCCCCCTCCTTCCTCTCCTCCCTCTCCCTCCCTCCTACCCTCCCTCCCTCCACCCTGCCTCCCTCCTCCCCTTCCTCCCTCTCTCCTCACCACATAATTATATCCCTCAGCTCCTCTCCTCTTCTCCCTCCCTCCCTCCTCCCTCAGCTTCTCTCCTCGCTCCCTCGTCTTCTCTTCATTACAGCGGCAGAGCACCAAAGCCCACTGCTCTGGCCCTTTGGGATGTAGCTACCAGTCGGTAATTCAATTAAGAAAAGAATCAGAGTGTGGTCCCTAGATTCCCCTGGTGGTAGATCAGCCAGCCAGTCGTCTGGCCCCTAGATTCCCCTGGTGCTACATCAGTCAGCCAGTCGTCTGGCCCCTAGATTCCCCTGGTGGTAGATCAGTCAGCTAGCCAGTCGTCTGGCCCCTAGATTCCCAGGTGGTAGATCAGTCAGCCAGTCGTCTGGCCCCTAGATTCCCTGGTGGTAGATCAGCCAGCCAGTCGTCTGGCCCCTAGATTCCCCTGGTGGTAGATCAGCCAGCCAGTCGTCTGGCCCCTAGATTCCCTGGTGGTAGATCAGCCAGCCAGTCGTCTGACCCCTAGATTCCCTGGTGGTAGATCAGTCAGCCAGTCGTCTGGCCCCTAGATTCCCTGGTGGTAGATCAGTCAGTCAGCCAGTCGTCTGGCCCCTAAATTCCCCTGGTGGTAGATCAGCCATCCAGGCATCAGTCGTCCGCCCCCTAGATTCCCCTGGTGGTAGATCAGCTAGCCAGTCGTCTGGCCCCTATGTTCCCCTGGTGCTACATCAGTCAGCCAGTCGTCTGGCCCCTAGATTCCCCTGGTGGTAGATCAGCCAGCCAGTCGTCTGGCCCCTAGATTCCCCTGGTGGTAGATCAGCCAGCCAGTCGTCTGGCCCCTAGATTCCCCTGGTGCTACATCAGTCAGCCAGTCGTCTGGCCCCTAGATTCCCCTGGTGCTACATCAGTCAGCCA
>NW_025749014.1:0-17500 GCF_021184085.1 Oncorhynchus gorbuscha
CTGTCAGAGAGCTGATTGGTTACATAATGACTGTGCTGTCAGAGAGCTGATTGGTTACATAATGACTGTGCTGTCAGAGAGCTGATTGGTTACATAATGACTGTGCTGTCAGAGAGCTGATTGGTTACATAATCACTGTGCTGTCAGAGAGCTGATTGGTTACATAATGATAATGACTGTGCTGTCAGAGAGCTGATTGGTTACATAATGACTGTGCTGTCAGAGAGCTGATTGGTTACATAATGACTGTGCTGTCAGAGAGCTGATTGGTTACATATTACATAATGACTGTGCTGTCAGAGAGCTGATTGGTTACATAATGACTGTGCTGTCAGAGAGCTGATTGGTTACATAATGACTGTGCTGTCAGAGAGCTGATTGGTTACATAATGACTGTGCTGTCAGAGAGCTGATTGGTTACATATTACATAATGTTAGTTTGAGTGACTTTGCTAGCTAACGAGGTAATTACTAGGCTAAGCTCGTCTTTTCAGTTCGCTGCAGCTAACGACTTGAAGGAGCTGCAAACAAACACTCGAATTGGACAGTCTTACTGACGGTTGTCGCTGCTTCATGTGACGTATCGTCGTCTCTAACTTCTTTGCCCTTTGTGCTGTTGTCTGGGCCCAATAATGTACCATGGTGCTGCCATGTTGGGCTGCTACCATGTTGTGTTGCTGCCATGCTGTGTTGTCTTAGGTCTCTCTAGGTCGTGTCGTGATGTGTGTTTTGTCCTATTTTATATTTTAATCCCAGCCCCCGCAGGAGAGGCCGCTCAATGTTAACACGAATTTGCCTCAACTGATTTGCTAAATAATGGTTACATTAAAATAAACTGGTATATAGGGGAATAGGTAGTAGACAAAATTTTTAGATACACACATGGGTCCCGTTCCATCTTATTCCCAAAAGCTTGACCAGAGCCCCATGGGGTCAGAGTCGGAAGTAGTGCTACATAGGGATTAGAGTACCGTTTAGAAGCATAATATATATAAAGGGTCCTTATTTCCTCCCCCACCCTTCTCCCCTCTGTCTCTTCAGGTTACCCCTGTACTCCTCCCAGTTGTTCTTCTTCTCAGACAGCTCCCCGGATATAAAGTCCTGGAGGTCGGGCCCGTCATCGGACAGCTCCTTCTTGCGGTCCTTCGGTGTCTGGGATGACCTGGCCGCTGTGGTCAGTCCGCTGATGGCGAACACCTACACACGGACCGGATATTAATCTCACTACACCTCTGCTAAATCAGTAACCCGAGGCCAGCGGCCATTGGAGGATCTAATCAGCTACTTATGTTAGCATTAGCCATACTTAGCTAGTATAAACATTGTATAAAACAAAGAGAGACATTTCAGTGATTATCGGTCGTAGATGTACTTACATGTTGGTTGCATTTTGGGATTCAACCACCGGGGTTGCTGGAGAAACGACCCGCAATAAAAATAACTTTGTTTGACCAAAGCCATGACTTTAACTAACATTTGCAAGCGTCTGTCATTGACAAACATTTCTCTGGGATCGAGTACTTAGTCCTGGTATTAAAATACAATTTAGAAAATAATAAATGATTTCGTCCGCTACTTAATGAATCAATTGATCTCGATTATTTTTTATATCCGGATTTATTCTAAATGCGATGTTTTTTTTTCTCCCCCCTGGGGACCAAAGACGTATAATTGATCAATATATCGCAGTATTTTGTATCCATCATCATCATCATCATCAATTGTTTAGTTACGTCTGATCCAACGCGTAGCGCCGTGATGACGTGAGCACGTACGAAGACTACAATTGCGTGCTGACGTCCTTCCTTCGTCCTTTCCTCAACTACCGGCGAGGTAAGAAATGGTGGATAACGTTTCTATCGCTGAAAATCAAACTCCATCTGTGCTCCTCGATATCTTAAACGCCTAATTTTTCACCTTTACGTATTTGCCATATGTATATTGACGTTTCGCAGTTGTTATTTCCACCACCAAAACCAGTCGCTATAACTATATATAGTTTGTTTTGCCACCCAGCCCTCTATCCTAGGCCGCAGTCGGCCCTCCATGCCTGCCTATCCGTCTTTTAGTAACCAGGGCAACGTGAATAATGCTCAATGTGTAACATATAACGTTTGTCTTGTATGTACATGGTCGCATTGTTCCAGACCGTTTTAATTAACATGTGTAGGTTATAAAAGTTGTTTGGGAGAGGGGAGTGGACAGTGTTCATGACTCGCTATCTGACTGGTTAGTTGCATTGCATTGCCTGTCTTGTTATAGTTGACTAGTTTCCTTCTGCGTCTTTTTTTTATTAACGTTTTACTACTAAGTCAACCGGATGTACCGGGTTACGTATTGCATGACGTTATCAACAACGAGTTACCTAAATATGACAGTCGTGTAAACACACACACACACACACATGATGTTGCGAGATACCTAACCTAGTTAGTTTAACTAAAGTCATTTAAAACTCCGTCCTGAAATCCCCAGTCCGCTCAGTAACGTCAGATGGTTAATATAATGTTTTGTAATCGTCAACTCAGCCTAATTTGACTCTCTTGTCTATAACCCCAGAATGAAGACCATTCTCAGCAACCAGACTGTGGATATCCCCGACGGTGGTGAGTTTTTAACTTCTTCCTTAAAATCCGCTTGGAATCTTATCAATAGGTAGATTAACCGTGAAATCTATCAGACTAATTTAAGGAATTGTTTTTTTTAAACCAGACTATAGAGTCAAATGTTTACCTATGTTGCCTAGTGAGTTATTGGTTCAGCCCCCTAGAAAAGGACTACACTAACTTATTAATGCCATTCCGCTAAGTTACTGTAGTTGGTCTCAGGCTGGCATCCTCAAGAGGCATCGCTGGTGCCTGTTCATCAATCCAGCATTTTAGCCTGACTATAGTTGGGTTTTAATGCCATATATTCTAGTGGCCTGGTTAAGATTGTCTAGCTAGTTACTGGTTCTGTGTGTGTGTGTGTGTCTAACCCCTGATGTCTCTGCCGTGCCCCCCCCCCCAGTCGAGGTGAGGCTGAAGGGGCGGACTGTCATCGTCAAGGGTCCCCGGGGGGTTCTCCGCAGGGAGTTCAACCACATCAACCTGGAACTCAGCCTGTTGGGCAAGACGCACAAAAAGGTATGGAGACTTGTCTATAGAGGGTACTTGTATGGAGACTTGTCTATAGAGGGTACTTGTATGGAGACTTGTCTATAGAGGGTACTCGTATGGAGACTTGTCTATAGAGGGTACTCGTATGGAGACTTGTCTATAGAGGGTACTTGTCGATTGCTTCACCCTACATTTTAGTGCTCTGGTACTCATCATGCCCAGGGCTCTAAAGTACAACAAATATTTTGCTGAGCGACCAGGAGTTTTTTGGGGGGAGGGGGGTACTGTGTGACTATGGGGAGGTCTCCCAGATAACTGTTGTAATGACGAGGCTTGGCTGCATCGTTGTTTCAGAGAGCGCCTCTAGAGAAACGAGTGAGTGTCCCGACGATTCGTTAGCGTCACGGTTGCACCAAAACTACAGCAAAAATAAACGTCTTGCTTTGTAAGTCGGGTCAGAAGATGGGACCTGATATGTGGTGGGAACCTGAAGGAAGAGACTCTTTAATGTGTATATAATAGAAACATCTTTTAAATGACCGGCTGCAGGGGAGATGCACCTCTGTTGCTGGGCTGCCCTGTCGCTGGGCCGCCCTGTCGCTGGGCCGCCCTGTCGCTGGGCCGCCCTGTCGCTGGGCCGCCCTGTCGCTGGGCCGCCCTGTCGCTGGGCCGCCCTGTCGCTGGGCAGGGAAAAGAACTGAGTAAATAGTTCCTTATATAGTGAGAGGTATTAATGCCATCCTGTTGTTTACAGCAGGGTAGCCTAGTGGTTAGAGTGTAGAGGCGGCAGGGTAGCCTAGTGGTTAGAGTGTAGAGGAGGCAGGTAGCCTAGTGGTTAGAGTGTAGAGGAGGCAGGTAGCCTAGTGGTTAGAGTGTAGAGGAGGCAGGTAGACTAGTGGTTAGAGGAGGCAGGTAGTCTAGTGGTTAGAGTGTAGAGGAGGCAGGTAGACTAGTGGTTAGAGTGTAGAGGAGGTAGGTAGACTAGTGGTTAGAGTGGAGGGGCGGCAGGGTAGACTAGTGGTTAGAGTGTAGAGGAGGTAGGTAGCCTAGTGGTTAGAGTGTAGAGGAGGCAGGTAGTCTAGTGGTTAGAGTGTAGAGGAGGTAGGTAGCCTAGTGGTTAGAGTGTAGAGGAGGCAGGTAGACTAGTGGTTAGAGTGTAGAGGAGGCAGGTAGTCTAGTGGTTAGAGTGGAGGGGCGGCAGGGTAGACTAGTGGTTAGAGTGGAGGGGCGGCAGGTAGTCGAGTCACATGTATTTATAAAGCCCCTTACATCAGGTGTGTCTCTTCTCTCTCTGTGTTCCAGCTGCGTGTGGATAAATGGTGGGGCAACAGGAAGGAGCTGGCCACAGTCAGGACCATCTGCAGTCACGTCCAGAACATGATCAAGGGAGTTACCATGGTGAGTGTTGACCCTACTGTTGGTTACCATGGTGAGTGTTGACCCTACTGTTGGTTACCATGGTGAGTGTTGACCCTACTGTTGGTGACCATGGTGAGTGTTGACCCTACTGTTGGTTACCATGGTGAGTGTTGACCCTACTGTTGGTTACCATGGTGAGTGTTGACCCTACTGTTGGTTACCATGGTGAGTGTTGACCCTACTGTTGGTTACCATGGTGAGTGTTGACCCTACTGTTGGTTACCATGGTGAGTGTTGACCCTACTGTTGGTTACCATGGTGAGTGTTGACCCTACTGTTGGTTACCATGGTGAGTGTTGACCCTACTGTTGGTTACCATGGTGAGTGTTGACCCTACTGTTGGTTACCATGGTGAGTGTTGACCCTACTGTTAGTGACCATGGTGAGTGTTGACCCTACCGTTGGTTAACATGGTGAGTGTTGACCCTACTGTTAGTTACCATGGTGAGTGTTGGCCCTACCGTTAGTTACCATGGTGAGTGTTGGCCCTACCGTTAGTTACCATGGTGAGTGTTGGCCCTACCGTTAGTTACCATGGTGAGTGTTGGCCCTACTGTTAGTTACCATGGTGAGTGTTGACCCTACCGTTAGTTACCATGGTGAGTGTTGGCCCTACCGTTAGTTACCATGGTGAGTGTTGGCCCTACTGTTAGTTACCATGGTGAGTGTTGACCCTACCGTTAGTTACCATGGTGAGTGTTGGCCCTACCGTTAGTTACCATGGTGAGTGTTGGCCCTACTGTTAGTTACCATGGTGAGTGTTGACCTGTCTCTGTTGACCCTACTGTTAGTTACCATGGTGAGTGTCGACCCTACTGTTGGTTACCATGTTGAGTGTTGACCCTACTGTTAGTTACCATGGTGAGTGTTGGGCCCTACCGTTAGTTACCATGGTGAGTGTTGACCCTACTGTTAGTTACCATGGTGAGTGTTGACCCTACTGTTAGTTACCATGGTGAGTGTTGACCCTACTGTTAGTTACCATGGTGAGTGACACTGACTCCAGACCAGCTGATAAATACCCTGACTGTTTGTTGCTGTACCAGACGCTGACACCAGATGTTGTAGGACCCCTCCTTTCTAGAATCCCTCTTTCCGTTCTAGAATCCCTCTTTCCGTTCTAGAACCCCTCTGTCCGTTCTAGAACCCCTCTGTCCGTTCTAGAACCCCTCTGTCCGTTCTAGAACCCCTCTGTCCGTTCTAGAACCCCTCTGTCCGTTCTAGAACCCCTCTGTCCGTTCTAGAACCCCTCTGTCCGTTCTAGAACCCCTCTGTCCGTTCTAGAACCCCTCTGTCCGTTCTAGAATCCCCCTCTCCGTTCTAGAATCCCCCTCTCCGTTCTAGAACCCCTCTCTTCATTCTTTTAACTCTCCTCTCTCCAGGGTTTCCGCTATAAGATGCGCTCTGTGTTTAACCCTCTCTCTCTCCTCTCTCCAGGGTTTCCGCTATAAGATGCGCTCGGTGTACGCCCATTTCCCCATCAACGTTGTGATGCAGGAGAGTGGAGCTCTGGTGGAGATCAGGAACTTCCTGGGGGAGAAATACATCCGCCGGGTCCGGATGAGACAGGGTGAGTCTTGGGGGGGGTGAGTCTTGAGGGGGCAGGGTGAGTGTGGGGGGGGGGGGTGACAGGGCCACCAGTTATTAGACAACGACAGGTACATATAGACAACGTTAGGCAGGTTTCAGAGCATCACACCACTTTGCAATGAGCTGGAGGCACTATGCGTTTTGAAAACGGGCTACTCAATAGTTTGAAACGTTGTTTTAATTCATCTTTTCAGATGTTTCTCCTAGTTATAACCTACCTACCTGTAGAGGTAGTAGTAGTCCTGTAGAACCCTGGAGCATTTACAAGCTCTAGCTTCAGGATGTGTGGCGATTTCCAATGCAGAGATGCCTGGCTGACTGTCTCTGTCTGTCTCTCTGTCTGTCTGTCTGTCTGTCTCTCTGTCTGTCTGTCTCTCTGTCTGTCTGTCTCTCTGTCTGTCTGTCTGTCTCTCTGTGTGTCTGTCTGTCTCTCTGTGTCTCTGTCTGTCTCTCTGTCTGTCTCTCTTTGTCTCTCTGTCTGTCTCTCTTTGTCTCTCTGTCTCTCTCAGGTGTGTCCTGTGCCGTGTCTGCAGCCCAGAAGGATGAGTTGATTCTGGAGGGGAACGATATTGAGCTGGTGTCTAACTCTGGTGAGGCGACACACACATCACCCCCCTCCTTCAGACCCTGTGTATTAATTATTACCCAGATACCCCCTCTGTTCTCTCTCCCAGTCTGATGTCCTAGTGTTTCCTTCAGACCCTGTGTATTAATTATTACCTAGATACCCCCTCTGCTCTCTCTCCCAGTCTGATGTTCTTAGTGTTTCCTTCAGACCCTGTGTATTAATTATTACCTAGATACCCCCTCTGCTCTCTCTCCCAGTCTGATGTTCTTAGTGTTTATTCTACAAAATACATCTGTTATGATGCCTCTTCTCCCTCTATTTACCTCTTACAGCATCACAATGTTGTGACTGGGATTCTAGAATGCAGTGACTGGGATTCTAGAATGCAGTGACTGGGATTCTAGAATGCAGTGACTGGGATTCTAGAATGCAGTGACTGGGATTCTAGAATGCAGTGACTGGGATTCTAGAATGCAGTGACTGGGATTCTAGAATGCAGTGACTGGGATTCTAGAATGCAGTGACTGGGATTCTAGAATGTAGTGACTGGGATTCTAGATTCTTAGGTGTATAGCCTTTTCTCCTACTATAACCGGACTGTGTATCTCTCTCTCAATTCCGGGTGGTAGTGATGCTGTCTGTCCCCTCTCTCCCATCCTCCCCTCTCCTAGCTCTAAGTCCTAACTAGTTGCGTGTATATTGACCTCTTTGACCCCTGTGTGACCCTCCAAGCTGTAGTACCCTGCTCACCGCCCCAGCCTCTCTCTCTCTCTCTTCCAGCCGCTCTCATCCAACAAGCCACCACGGTCAAAAACAAGGATATCAGAAAGTTCCTGGACGGAATCTACGTGTCTGAGAAGGGAACGGTCGTCCAGAAAGAGGATTAGAGGTTAGAATTACCCAGAGTCTCTCTCTGTCGAGGTCCACACCATGTCAGTCAATACATGTTGTAATGCTGCACTTTGAAAAACCTTTTTTTAATGCTATAATCTTTCTGACATGCAAGGCTTTAACCAACGTTAGAGGGTTAACCTGCATTATGGGGCTTATTAGAGACGTTTGAACTGAACCAGCCCTAAATGCCCAATTTTTAAAGTTTTTATTCTTGTCTTCTCTTGTTCTCTCGTTCTCTCCTCCTCTCGTTCTCTCCTTCCTCTCGTTCTCTCCTTCCTCTCGTTCTCTCCTCCTCTCTCTCCTCCTCTCTCTCCTCTCGTTCTCTCCTTCCTCTCGTTCTCTCCTCCTCTCGTTCTCTCCTTCCTCTCGTTCTCTCCTCCTCTCCTCGTTCTCTCCTCCTCTCCTCGTCCTCTCCTCGTTCTCTCCTCCTCTCGTTCTCTCCTCCTCTCGTTCTCTCCTCCTCTCGTTCTCTCCTCCTCTCGTTCTCTCCTCCTCTCGTTCTCTCCTTCCTCTCGTTCTCTCCTCCTCTCGTTCTCTCCTCCTCTCGTTCTCTCCTCCTCTCGTTCTCTCCTTCCTCTCGTTCTCTCCTCTCGTTCTCTCCTCCTCTCGTCCGCTCCTTCCTCTCTCTCTCCTTCCCCTTGTTCTCTCTCCTCCTCTCGTTCTCTCCTCCTCTCCTCGTTCTCTCGTCTCATCTTGTCCTCTCTCCTCCAGCCACTCTGATCCAACAAGTCACCACGGTCAAGAAGGACATCGGGGAGTTCCTGGATGGGATCTACGTCAGTGAGGAGAGACCACTGTGGCGGAAACCGACGGACGAATAACTGAATCAGATGCATCTCTGGAACTCACTATTGACCAATAAAATCCCTCCCTTTTTTTTCAATGACACCCCCACATCCTGTGTTTGTGGTTCCTATTGGCTGGTTCATGTAGTTTAAAACCAGGCTGGTCATTTCTCTTCTTCCTGTTAGTCAACTCATTTTGGGCGTCGCACCCACAGATCACATTCAATTACTTATGCTTAGTTCATAACCATGTGGGAATTTAACACATACGACTGGGAGAAATCCACTAGAAGAGCCTCCCAACTGGTAATCTACTAGTGGGGGAAGCTATCATGAGCGCCCGCTTCTTCTCCCACATGGTGACCTCTGACCTCACCTACTAAAGAAAATAACCTGCTTTTTTTAGCAGATTAAATTGCAATGGGAAAATGTTTTTTTTTTACACTTTGTTTACAAAGCAGATGGATTTCGACACTGTTTGTTAACCATTGAGCCAATCCGGAGTTTCTCATGAGTTCAAATCAGGTGAAGCCATTCAGCTGTTATTTAGGCCTTCACAAAACTGGTAAATTCCAACATCCCACTTGGGTGTGAATGCAGCATGAAATACTGAATTTAGAATTCTATTGTTACACCCACAAATTCCGTCTCTGGTTCCTATTGGCTGACATGTTATAGTGCATTCTCACAGGTAGTAATCAGACCAATCGAACGCTCTGGGGGGAGGAGTTTCCCCTGGGTACACATCTAGGATCAACTTCCCCTTCATCTTAACCGTTAGTGTGAGAAATGAATAACTGACACCAGATCAGAGTCTTAGCGACAACTGCACCCCTGTCTATAACAGTCAAGTTAGTTTTCGGTTTCCACTTCTACGTGGATAATGACCAGTTGAATTAGTTCTTAACTGGTAAAATAAAATAACTGTCCTGATATAAATTAATATGGAGTCTTAAGACTTTTTCTGGGGGTGTTCTAAAATTACGTGTAATTGTTTTAAGAAAGTCATACCAAGGATAATTTAACTACTCAAATTTCTTATTTTGGGAACCTCTTCATTTGAGACATTGATTTAGGCCTTTACTACTATAGCCCATAGAAATACATTGATTAACACAACAGTCTGAAGCTGTAAAAAAAAAAAGGGGTCTGTTCAGAGGGCTGCAATGTTAGTGTTTGGATATTAGTCGTGTCACAAAGATCTGCAAAGTGTTTTCAAAAACTAAGAAGAATCCTGTGAAAACAATACAAGGTACGTCATGTTACCTCAGAACAGGGACTGGTAGGATCCCATCAGTGTTACCTCAGAACAGGGACTGGTAGGTACATCATGTTACCTCAGAACAGGGACTGGTAGGATCCCATCATGTTACCTCAGAACAGGGACTGGTAGGATCCCATCAGTGTTACCTCAGAACAGGGACTGGTAGGTACATCATGTTACCTCAGAACAGGGACTGGTAGGATCCCATCAGTGTTACCTCAGAACAGGGACTGGTAGGTACATCATGTTACCTCAGAACAGGGACTGGTAGGATCCCATCAGTGTTACCTCAGAACAGGGACTGGTAGGTACATCATGTTACCTCAGAACAGGGACTGGTAGGATCCCGTCATGTTACCTCAGAACAGGGACTGGTAGGATCCCATCAGTGTTACCTCAGAACAGGGACTGGTAGGTACATCATGTTACCTCAGAACAGGGACTGGTAGGATCCCGTCATGTTACCTCAGAACAGGGACTGGTAGGATCCCATCAGTGTTACCTCAGAACAGGGACTGGTAGGTACATCATGTTACCTCAGAACAGGGACTGGTAGGTATGTCATGTTACCTCAGAACAGGGACTGGTAGGTATGTCATGTTACCTCAGAACAGGGACTGGTAGGTATGTCATGTTACCTCAGAACAGGGACTGGTAGGTACATCATGTTACCTCAGAACAGGGACTGGTAGGTACATCATGTTACCTCAGAACAGGGACTGGTAGGTACATCATGTTACCTCAGAACAGGGACTGGTAGGATCCCATCATGTTACCTCAGAACAGGGACTGGTAGGATCCCATCATGTTACCTCAGAACAGGGACTGGTAGGTACATCATGTTACCTCAGAACAGGGACTGGTAGGTACGTGTGTTTCTGGGTAATAGGATATCTCTGGTCGCCTGGGTAGAGAGAGAGCTGTTGAGTGTGGTGGCATGTCTTTAAACTACAGGTCTGTAGTTCCCTGGGTAGAGAGAGAGCTGTTGAGAGTGGTGGCAGGTCTTTAAACTGCAGGTCTGTGTAGTTCCCTGGGTAGAGAGAGAGCTGTTGAGAGTGGTGGTAGGTCTTTAAACTGCAGGTCTGTGTAGTTCCCTGGGTAGAGAGAGAGCTGTTGAGAGTGGTGGCAGGTCTTTAAACTGCAGGTCTGTGTAGTTCCCTGGGTAGAGAGAGAGCTGGTGAGAGTGGTGGCAGGTCTTTAAACTGCAGGTCTGTCTGTAGTTGTCGGCGTCTGTGTCGTTGGGACCGTTCACATTCTCACATACAACATTTACACAGCTAACATAGACTTGCATATTTAAATAAAATAAAAAAATCGAAAAATATTTTGAAGAAAAATTTTTCTGAAGAACACACAGCTTTGTACCTGCGTCTGCAGACACGCGTGTACACGTAAAAAAGGCCATATTAATTAAATACAGTTTTGGAGCAGTTTACCTGAGCTAGAATACGTATTCTCGTCTTTATAAACTGTGCTGGCTGTGTCCTCATCAATGAAACACATTGAGGCATGGCGCGTAACTTCCGGGTCGTACTCATTACGAAAACAGTTTTAAGAACCAATCATTTCACTACACCCGCAATAACATCTGATAAATATATGTGTATGTGACCAATCATATTTGATTTGCACCGTTTTCCCTTTAAAGAACCAAACGGAAGCAGACAGATCAGAACGAGAGTTTCTATTGGACAAATGCAGGGTGGGTTCCTCCCCGTTTTCCCTTTAAAGAACCAAACGGAAGCAGACAGATCAGAACGAGAGTTTCTATTGGACAAATGCAGGGTGGGTTCCTCCCCGTTTTCCCTTTAAAGAACCAAACGGAAGCAGACAGATCAGAACGAGAGTTTCTATTGGACAAATGCAGGGTGGGTTCCTCCCCGTTTTCCCTTTAAAGAACCAAACGGAAGCAGACAGATCAGAACGAGAGTTTCTATTGGACAAATGCAGGGTCGGTTCCTCCCCGTTTTCCCTTTAAAGAACCAAACGGAAGCAGACAGATCAGAACGAGAGTTTCTATTGGACAAATGCAGGGTCGGTTCCTCCCCGTTTCATTCCATTTGCTTCCGTTTTAATCAACTTTATGCAACAGACTCGGCGTAATGAATAGACGAAACCGCCTGTTTTCAATGTGGAGAGATACGATTTAAATATATATTTATTTATTAATTATTATGAACACAACAAATAAAAATAAAAAACATAAATTTCAAACAAGAGTACATAAACCTAACATATCAAGAATCATTATCAATTTGTTAAATACTTTTACGGTGCGGATTGCTATTTTGTTTTTACATTTTCTGATCATTTCTAAATAATATTTAAATTATTTAAGAGAGAGTGTGAAGCAAGGGTTTGTTCTCTTCATTTTATGGATAAAGAATATTCCGTGAAAGATAAACACATGAACAATGAACGTTAAATCAGGATCCCGTATCCTCGGGATCAATATAAAACATACTGTCAGAGTGTCTCAGGTGAACATGTGGAGAGATCCTATGCTACTAGTAGCCTCCTTCTATAGATATGCATAAACATCTCCGGTAGATGTGTCGCACTGCTTTGCTTTATCTTGGTCTGGGTCGCAGATATAAATGAGAACTTGTTCTCAACTGACCGACCTGGTTAAATAAAGGAGAAATAAATTAAATAAAAATCTCCGATATATAAAGTGTTTATTCTCAAAGTTGCCGGGACGTGACGTGTCCTACTTATACCGGTACATTCGCAACAACTTAAAGCATTACGAAACTTACATTATATATATTACAAAAAAGAAACCTCACGTAGCAAATAAACCATTTATTTATTTTGTTGTTGATTAAATTCGACACTCTTTATTGACCTCCGACACAAAAACGAATTGCCTGATGGGTGAAACAAGGACAAAAACGCCACCTGCTGGAGGGAGACACGTTTTCCCCCCCCGACATGGGTCTTCCTCTTCCTCTTCCACTTCCGCTCTGATCACACTTCGCGCCAAGGAGGATTTTTTATTTTAAAGGAGCTGCTGGTGTAAACTAGTCTCATCACGATCAATAAGAAAACTCATTTATTTTGTTGTGGATTATGGTAAGTCACGGCGTCTATGCATCGTAGGTCCAAATCAACAACTCATTCCCTGACAACAGCAACACAAGTGATTCAGTATTGCATAGGAATGCAAATGTCAGGACGCATGTTACTGTTTTAGGGGACGCACGAGCTATTACGAATGTACCGAATAAGCTCGTTAAGCCAACTAGATCCCAACCTGTAGTTGTTTTAGTGGGATTTCTAGCTGACTCACGAGCTATCATGCTAATGAAAACAATGCACGAAGCTGACTATCTTTGCAAGTCAGTTGTTTTACATGGCAAACATGAAAGTGACAGTCGTCTGGTCAATACGGACGACAAAATGATGGCATCAAGTGGCGTTTTTACACGGGCAGATCATAAATATAAATATGCGACGGTAGTAGAACTACAGCAACTGATGCAGCTAAATTGGGCTCCCGAATGGCGCAGCTCTCTCTTAGGCTACTGCAGTCCCTGGTTCGAATCCAGGCCGCATCACATCCGGCCGTGATTGGGAGTCCCATAGGGTCGCGCGGTTTTTGCCCACCGTAGTCCAGGGGTAGGCCGTCATTTGCTGACTTGCCGAGTTAAATCAAGTTTAATTATAAAGTATGTTTTTGTACCAGAACTAGATACTGAATCTGTCCACGCAACATATCGCTCATGTGTAACTTAGCAATGCACGTCTTCAAATCAAATGTCATTCAATGTCTAGGATAGATCCCAAATTACACCGTATTCCTATAGAGTGCACTGTTTACTTTTAACCAGAGCCCTGTAGTACATTATATGGGGAATAGGGTGTCAATTAGGCTCAGTGCACTGTTTACTGTTAACCAGAGCCCTGTAGTACATTATATAGGGAATAGGGTGTCAATTAGGCTCAGTGCACTGTTTACTGTTAACCAGAGCCCTGTAGTGCATTATATAGGGAATAGGGTGTCAATTAGGCTCAGTGGACTCATTTCCTCTCCCACGTTCCATTCTTAGGACATCAGGCGGTTCTTTGTATCAAGCAAACCCGCAGCACAGAAACCATCTCAGGATGGAACCCTCCACACGGAGAAGGAATCCACGAAGAAGAAGAAGAAATCCGTCTCAACAGACGAAGAAGTGAAGAAGAAGAAACCTGGCACCAAGGTATTAATATAAACCAGAGTCTCTAGTCAGTGAACTGGTCGGCCACCAAGGTATTTATTATTATAAACCAGAGTCTCTAGTCAGTGAACTGGTCGGCCACCAAGGTATTTATTATTATAAACCAGAGTCTCTAGTCAGTGAACTGGTCAACCACCAAGGTATTTATTATTATAAACCAGAGTCTCTAGTCAGTGAACTGGTCGGCCACCAAGGTATTTATTATTATAAACCAGAGTCTCTAGTCAGTGAACTGGTCAACCACCAAGGTATTTATTATTATAAACCAGAGTCTCTAGTCAGTGAACTGGTCGGCCACCAAGGTATTAATATAAACCAGAGTCTCTAGTCAGTGAACTGGTCGGCCACCAAGGTATTAATATAAACCAGAGTCTCTAGTCAGTGAACTGGTCGGCGCTAGCTTCTATAGCCACAAAGTGCTAAATCCCTATTTCTACGCTTTCTTAACCCCAACCTTAACCCCAACCTTAACCCCAACCTTAACCCCAACCTTAACCCCAACCTTAACCCCAACCTTAACCCCAACCTTAACCCCAACCTTAACCCCAACCACACTGCTTAGCTCACGACTACAATGACTATGATTATAATGACCATGGTGATGAACAGGATGATGATGAGGGTGATGATGATGATGAGGGTGATGATGAGGATGATGGTGAGGATGATAATGATGGTGGTGAGGATGATGATGGTGATGGTGGTGAGGATGATGATAATGATGGTGGTGAGGATGATGATGATGGTGGTGAGGATGATGATGATGGTGGTGATGATGATGATGATGGTGTGTTCCAGATCACCAGCCCCAAGGTGGAGAAGAAGAAGGACAATGATAAAAAGAGAAAGAGGCGTGCTGTCATTGAGTCAGGTAATAATGATGACTGAACCTCTGACTGGTAATAATGATGACTGAACCTCTGACTGGTAATAGTGATGACTGAACCTCTGACTGGTAATAGTGATGACTGAACCTCTGACTGGTAATAATGATGACTGAACCTCTGACTGGTAATAATGATGACTGAACCTCTGACTGGTAATAATGATGACTGCCCCTCTGACTGGTAATAATGATGACTGAACCTCTGACTGCTCAGTTGGTAGAGCATGGCGCTTGTAACGCCAGGGTAGTGGGTTCGATCCCCGGGACCACCCATACGTAGAATGTATGCACACATGACTGTAAGTCGCTTTGGATAAAAGCGTCTGCTAAATGGCATATATTTTTTATTATATTAATAATGATGACTGAACCTCTGACTGGTAATAATGATGACTGAACCTCTGACTGGTAATAATGATGACTGAACCTCTGACTGGTAATAATGATGACTGAACCTCTGACTGGTAATAATGATGACTGAACCTCTGACTGGTAATAATGATGACTGAACCTCTGGGCCATTTTATGGTCATTGAGTCAGGTAATAATGATGACTGAACCTCTGGGCCATTTTATGGTCATTGAGTCAGGTAATAATGATGACTGAACCTCTGACTGGTAATAGTGATGACTGAACCTCTGACTGGTAATAATGATGACTGAACCTCTGACTGGTAATAATGATGACTGAACCTCTGACTGGTAATAATGATGACTGAACCTCTGACTGGTAATAGTGATGACTGAACCTCTGACTGGTAATAATGATGACTGAACCTCTGACTGGTAATAGTGATGACTGAACCTCTGACTGGTAATAGTGATGACTGAACCTCTGACTGGTAATAGTGATGACTGAACCTCTGACTGGTAATAATGATGACTGAACCTCTGACTGGTAATAATGATGACTGAACCTCTGACTGGTAATAATGATGACTGAACTCTGACTGGTAATAATGATGACTGAACCTCTGACTGGTAATAATGATGACTGAACCTCTGACTGGTAATAATGATGACTGAACCTCTGACTGGTAATGATGATGACTGAACCTCTGACTGGTAATAATGATGACTGTCCCTCTGTGGGCCATTTAATGGTCATTGAGTCAGGTAATAATGATGACTGAACCTCTGACTGGTAATAATGATGACTGTCCCTCTGTGGGCCATTTAATGGTCATTGAGTCAGGTAATAATGATGACTGTCCCTCTGACTGGTAATAATGATGACTGTCCCTCTGTGGGCCATTTAATGGTCATTGAGTCAGGTAATAATGATGACTGTCCCTCTGTGGGCCATTTAATGGTCATTGAGTCAGGTAATAATGATGACTGAACCTCTGACTGGTAATAATGATGACTGAACCTCTGACTGGTAATAATGATGACTGAACCTCTGGGCCATTTTATGGTCATTGAGTCAGGTAATAATGATGACTGTCCCTCTGTGGGCCATTTAATGGTCATTGAGTCAGGTAATAATGATGACTGCACCTCTGTGGGCCATTTTATGGTCATTGAGTCAGGTAATAATGATGACTGTCCCTCTGTGGGCCATTTTATGGTCATTGAGTCAGGTAATAATGATGACTGTCCCTCTGTGGGCCATTTAATGGTCATTGAGTCAGGTAATAATGATGACTGCACCTCTGTGGGCCATTTAATGGTCATTGAGTCAGGTAATAATGATGACTGTCCCTCTGTGGGCCATTTAATGGTCATTGAGTCGGGTAATAATGATGACTGAACCTCTGACTGGTAATAATGATGACTGAACCTCTGACTGGTAATAGTGATGACTGAACCTCTGACTGGTAATAATGATGACTGAACCTCTGACAGGTAATAATGATGACTGAACCTCTGACTGGTAATGATGATGACTGAACCTCTGACTGGTAATAATGATGACTGAACCTCTGACTGGTAATAATGATGACTGCCCCTCTGACTGGTAATAGTGATGACTGTCCCTCTGTGGGCCATTTAATGGTCATTGAGTCAGGTAATAATGATGACTGCACCTCTGTGGGCCATTTTATGGTCATTGTGTCAGGTAATAATGATGACTGTCCCTCTGTGGGCCATTTTATGGTCATTGAGTCAGGTAATAATGATGACTGTCCCTCTGTGGACCATTTTATGGTCATTGAGTCAGGTAATAATGATGACTGTCCCTCTGTGGGCCATTTAATGGTCATTGAGTCAGGTAATAATGATGACTGCACCTCTGTGGGCCATTTAATGGTCATTGAGTCAGGTAATAATGATGACTGTCCCTCTGTGGGCCATTTTATGGTCATTGAGTCAGGTAATAATGATGACTGTCCCTCTGTGGGCCATTTAATGGTCATTGAGTCAGGTAATAATGATGACTGAACCTCTGACTGGTAATAATGATGACTGAACCTCTGACTGGTAATAATGATGACTGAACCTCTGACTGGTAATAATGATGACTGAACCTCTGACTGGTAATAATGATGACTGAACCTCTGACTGGTAATAATGATGACTGAACCTCTGTGGGCCATTTAATGGTCATTGAGTCGGGTAATAATGATGACTGAACCTCTGACTGGTAATAATGATGACTGAACCTCTGACTGGTAATAGTGATGACTGAACCTCTGACTGGTAATAATGATGACTGAACCTCTGACAGGTAATAATGATGACTGAACCTCTGACTGGTAATAATGATGACTGAACCTCTGACTGGTAATAATGATGACTGCCCCTCTGACTGGTAATAGTGATGACTGAACCT
>NW_025749014.1:22500-28524 GCF_021184085.1 Oncorhynchus gorbuscha
TGTTGATGAGACCCAGGTCTAGTGTGTAGTCTGACTAGTTGTTGTTGATGAGACCCAGGTCTAGTGTGTAGTCTGACTAGTTGTTGTTGATGAGACCCAGGTCTAGTGTGTAGTCTGACTAGTTGTTGTTGATGAGACCCAGGTCTAGTGTGTAGTCTGACTAGTTGTTGTTGATGAGACCCAGGTCTAGTGTGTAGTCTGACTAGTTGTTGTTGATGAGACCCAGGTCTAGTGTGTAGTCTGACTAGTTGTTGTTGATGAGACCCAGGTCTAGTGTGTAGTCTGACTAGTCTGACTAGTTGTTGTTGATGAGACCCAGGTCTAGTGTGTAGTCTGACTAGTTGTTGTTGATTAGACCCAGGTCTAGTCTGACTAGTCTGACTAGTTGTTGTTGATGAGACCCAGGTCTAGTGTGTAGTCTGACTAGTCTGACTAGTTGTTGTTGATGAGACCCAGGTCTAGTGTGTAGTCTGACTAGTCTGACTAGTTGTTGTTGATGAGACCCAGGTCTAGTGTGTAGTCTGACTAGTTGTTGTTGATGAGACCCAGGTCTAGTGTGTAGTCTGACTAGTTGTTGTTGATGAGACCCAGGTCTAGTGTGTAGTCTGACTAGTCTGACTAGTTGTTGTTGATGAGACCCAGGTCTAGTGTGTAGTCTGACTAGTCTGACTAGTTGTTGTTGATTAGACCCAGGTCTAGTGTGTAGTCTGACTAGTTGTTGTTGATGAGACCCAGGTCTAGTCTGACTAGTTGTTGTTGATGAGACCCAGGTCTAGTGTGTAGTCTGACTAGTTGTTGATGAGACCCAGGTCTAGTGTGTAGTCTGACTAGTTGTTGTTGATGAGACCCAGGTCTAGTGTGTAGTCTGACTAGTTGTTGTTGATGAGACCCAGGTCTAGTGTGTAGTCTGACTAGTTGTTGTTGATTAGACCCAGGTCTAGTGTGTAGTCTCTAGTTGTTGTTGATGAGACTAGTCTGACTAGTTGTTGTTGATGAGACCCAGGTCTAGTGTGTAGTCTGACTAGTTGTTGTTGATGAGACCCAGGTCTGTGTGTAGTCTGACCCTAGTTGTTGTTGATGAGACCCAGGTCTAGTGTGTAGTCTGACTAGTTGTTGTTGATGAGACCCAGGTCTAGTGTGTAGTCTGACTAGTTGTTGTTGATGAGACCCAGGTCTAGTGTGTAGTCTGACTAGTCTGACTAGTTGTTGTTGATGAGACCCAGGTCTAGTGTGTAGTCTGACTAGTTGTTGTTGATGAGACCCAGGTCTAGTGTGTAGTCTGACTAGTCTGACTAGTTGTTGCTGATTGAGACCCAGGTCTAGTGTGTAGTCTGACTAGTTGTTGTTGATGAGACCCAGGTCTAGTGTGTGTCTGACTAGTCTGACTAGTTGTTGTTGATGAGACCCAGGTCTAGTGTGTAGTCTGACTAGTTGTTGTTGATGAGACCCAGGTCTAGTGTGTAGTCTGACTAGTTGTTGTTGATGAGACCCAGGTCTAGTGTGTAGTCTGACTAGTTGTTGTTGATGAGACCCAGGTCTAGTGTGTCTGTAGTCTGACTAGTTGTTGTTGATTGACCCAGGTCTAGTCTGACTAGTTGTTGTTGATGAGACCCAGGTCTAGTGTGTAGTCTGACTAGTCTGACTAGTTTTGATGAGACCCAGGTCTAGTGTGTAGTCTGACTAGTTGTTGATGAGACCCAGGTCTAGTGTGTAGTCTGACTAGTCTGACTAGTTGTTGTTGATGAGACCCAGGTCTAGTGTGTAGTCTGACTAGTCTGACTAGTTGTTGTTGATGAGACCCAGGTCTACTGTGTAGTCTGACTAGTTGTTGATGAGACCCAGGTCTAGTGTGTAGTCTGACTAGTCTGACTAGTTGTTGTTGATGAGACCCAGGTCTACTGTGTAGTCTGACTAGTCTGACTAGTTGTTGTTGATGAGACCCAGGTCTACTGTGTAGTCTGACTAGTTGTTGATGAGACCCAGGTCTAGTGTGTAGTCTGACTAGTCTGACTAGTTGTTGTTGATGAGACCCAGGTCTAGTGTGTAGTCTGACTAGTCTGACTAGTTGTTGTTGATGAGACCCAGGTCTAGTGTGTAGTCTGACTAGTTGTTGTTGATGAGACCCAGGTCTAGTGTGTAGTCTGACTAGTTGTTGTTGATGAGACCCAGGTCTAGTGTGTAGTCTGACTAGTTGTTGTTGATGAGACCCAGGTCTAGTGTGTAGTCTGACTAGTCTGACTAGTTGTTGTTGATTAGACCCAGGTCTAGTGTGTAGTCTGACTAGTTGTTGTTGATGAGACCCAGGTCTAGTGTGTAGTCTGACTAGTCTGACTAGTTTTGATGAGACCCAGGTCTAGTGTGTAGTCTGACTAGTTGTTGATGAGACCCAGGTCTAGTGTGTAGTCTGACTAGTCTGACTAGTTGTTGTTGATGAGACCCAGGTCTAGTGTGTAGTCTGACTAGTCTGACTAGTTGTTGTTGATGAGACCCAGGTCTAGTGTGTAGTCTGACTAGTTGTTGATGAGACCCAGGTCTAGTGTGTAGTCTGACTAGTCTGACTAGTTGTTGTTGATGAGACCCAGGTCTAGTGACTGTCTGAGTCTGAGACCCAGGTCTAGTTGTTCTGATGAGACCCAGGTCTAGTGTGTAGTCTGACTAGTCTGACTAGTTGTTGTGATGAGACCCAGGTCTAGTGTAGTCTGACTAGTCTGACTAGTTGTTGTTGATGAGACCCAGGTCTAGTGTGTAGTCTGACTAGTTGTTGTTGATGAGACCCAGGTCTAGTGTGTAGTCTGACTAGTCTGACTAGTTGTTGTTGATGAGACCCAGGTCTAGTGTGTAGTCTGACTAGTTGTTGATGAGACCCAGGTCTAGTGTGTAGTCTGACTAGTTGTTGATGAGACCCAGGTCTAGTAGTCTGTAGTCTGACTAGTGATTGACTAGTGTGTCTGACTAGTTGTTGTTGATGAGACCCAGGTCTAGTGTGTAGTCTGACTAGTCTGACTAGTTGTTGATGATTAGACCCAGGTCTAGTGTGTAGTGACCCAGGTCTAGTGTGTAGTCTGACTAGTTGTTGTTGATGAGACCCAGGTCTAGTGTGTAGTCTGACTAGTCTGACTAGTTGTTGTTGATGAGACCCAGGTCTAGTGTGTCTGACTAGTCTGACTAGTTGTTGTTGATGAGACCCAGGTCTAGTGTGTCTGTAGTCTGACTAGTCTGACTAGTCTGACTAGTTGTTGATGAGACCCAGGTCTAGTGTGTAGTCTGACTAGTTGTTGTTGATGAGACCCAGGTCTAGTGTAGTAGTCTCTGACTAGTCTGACTAGTTGTTGCTGATGAGACCCAGGTCTAGTGTGTAGTCTGACTAGTCTGACTAGTTGTTGCTGATGAGACCCAGGTCTAGTGTGTAGTCTGACTAGTTGTTGTTGATGAGACCCAGGTCTAGTGTGTAGTCTGACTAGTTGTTGTTGATGAGACCCAGGTCTAGTGTGTAGTCTGACTAGTTGTTGTTGATGAGACCCAGGTCTAGTGTGTAGTCTGACTAGTTGTTGTTGATGAGACCCAGGTCTAGTGTGTAGTCTGACTAGTTGTTGTTGATTAGACCCAGGTCTAGTGTGTAGTCTGACTAGTTGTTGTTGATGAGACCCAGGTCTAGTGTGTAGTCTGACTAGTTGTTGTTGAGACCCAGGTCTAGTGTGTAGTCTGACTAGTCTGACTAGTTGTTGTTGATTAGTCCCAGGTCTAGTGTGTAGTCTGACTAGTTGTTGTTGATGAGACCCAGGTCTAGTGTGTAGTCTGACTAGTTGTTGTTGATGAGACCCAGGTCTAGTGTGTAGTCTGACTAGTTGTTGTTGAGACCCAGGTCTAGTGTGTAGTCTGACTAGTCTGACTAGTTGTTGTTGATTAGACCCAGGTCTAGTGTGTAGTCTGACTAGTTGTTGTTGATGAGACCCAGGTCTAGTGTGTAGTCTGACTAGTTGTTGTTGATGAGACCCAGGTCTAGTGTGTAGTCTGACTAGTTGTTGTTGATGAGACCCAGGTCTAGTGTGTAGTCTGACTAGTTGTTGTTGATTAGACCCAGGTCTAGTGTGTAGTCTGACTAGTCTGACTAGTTGTTGTTGATTAGACCCAGGTCTAGTGTGTAGTCTGACTAGTTGTTGTTGATGAGACCCAGGTCTAGTGTGTAGTCTGACTAGTCTGACTAGTTGTTGTTGATGAGACCCAGGTCTAGTGTGTAGTCTGACTAGTTGTTGTTGATGAGACCCAGGTCTAGTGTGTAGTCTGACTAGTTGTTGATGAGACCCAGGTCTAGTGTGTAGTCTGACTAGTTGTTGTTGATGAGACCCAGGTCTAGTGTGTAGTCTGACCAGTCTGACTAGTTGTTGCTGATTAGTCCCAGGTCTAGTGTCTGACTAGTCTGACTAGTTGTTGTTGATTAGACCCAGGCTAGTGTGTAGTCTGACTAGTTGTTGCTGATGAGACCCAGGTCTAGTGTAGTCTGGACTAGTTGTTGTGATGAGACCCAGGTCTAGTGTGTAGTCTGACTAGTTGTTGTTGATGAGACCCAGGTCTAGTGTGTAGTCTGACTAGTTGCTGATGAGACCCAGGTCTAGTGTGTAGTCTGTCTGACTAGTTGTTGCTGATGAGACCCAGGTCTAGTGTGTAGTCTGACTAGTCTGACTAGTTGTTGCTGATTAGACCCAGGTCTAGTGTGTAGTCTGACTAGTTGTTGCTGATGAGACCCAGGTCTAGTGTGTAGTCTGACTAGTCTGACTAGTTGTTGCTGATGAGACCCAGGTCTAGTGTGTAGTCTGACTAGTTGTTGATGAGACCCAGGTCTAGTGTGTAGTCTGACTAGTTGTTGTTGATTAGACCCAGGTCTGTGTGACTAGTCTGACTAGTTGTTGCTGATGAGACCAGGTCTAGTGTGTAGTCTGACTAGTTGTTGATGAGACCAGGTCTAGTGTGTAGTCTGACTAGTCTGACTAGTTGTTGCTGATGAGACCCAGGTCTAGTGTCTGTGACTAGTCTGACTAGTTGTTTTTGAGGAGACCCAGGTCTAGTGTGTAGTCTGACTAGTTGTTGCTGATGAGACCCAGGTCTACTGTGTGTAGTCTAGTGTGTAGGTCTAGTCTGACTAGTCTGACTAGTTGTTGTTGATTAGACCCAGGTCTAGTGTGTAGTCTGACTAGTCTGACTAGTGTGTTGCTGATTAGACCCAGGTCTAGTCTGACTAGTCTGACTGGTTGTCGTTGCTGACGGCTGTGTGTTGTTCCTCCAACTCTCTCAGGACCCTGAGTCGCTGACTGATGAGGTCATCGCCCAGCAGATGGACGAGGACATGGAGTTGGAGAGGCAGGTCCACGAGGACGAGGAGTTGGAGAGGCAGGTCCACGAGGACGAGGAGTTTGCCAAGACGCAGGCCACGAGGACCAGCAACCACACGCCAAGAAGGTGAAGAGACCACAACACACACACACACACAGGTGAACACACACACACACACACACACACACACACACACACACACACACACACACACACACACACACACACACACACACACACACACACACACACACACACACACACACACACACACACACACACAGTGATGGAACCACACCCACACACACACAGAGATGGGAACCACACACACACACACACACACACACACCCACGGCACACACACACACACACACACACACACACACTATAAACTCTCTTTCTCTCTGAAAGATTCAACATTGTCTCTATATATGTATATATATGTATATGTGTGTGTGTGTGTGTGTGTCCAGGCTCAGCAAATACTCTGGTGAGGATCTGGGGTCAAAAGTATACTTAACTCCTCCCACAGCAGCACTACCAGCCAATCACAGTCCAATGGGCGGGACCACAACCAGGACGTGATCGGGTCCGCCTCTGAAAAGGTCCCTCTCTTGTTAAGACCAGTTCCAAACTGTCCATGATGAAGAAAAGGGAGGAGGAAGAAGCAATACGTAACTGGAACGAAAGCATACT
>NW_025749015.1:0-28511 GCF_021184085.1 Oncorhynchus gorbuscha
TCTCTCTCTCTCTGCTTTACATGTCATCTCTCTCTCTGCTTTTCATATCATCTCTCTCTCTGCTTTCTCCCTGCTTTACATGTCATCTCTCTCTGCTTTACATGTCATCTCTCTCTGCTTTACATATCATCTCTCTCTCTGCTTTACATATCATCTCTCTCTCTGCTTTTCATGTCATCTCTCTCTCTGCTTTACATGTCATCTCTCTCTCTGCTTTACATATCATCTCTCTCTCTGCTTTACATGTCATCTCTCTCTCTGCTTTTCATATCATCTCTCTCTCTGCTTTCTCCCTGCTTTACATGTCATCTCTCTCTGCTTTACATATCATCTCTCTCTCTCTGCTTTACATGTCATCTCTCTCTGCTTTACATATCATCTCTCTCTGCTTTACATATCATCTCTCTCTCTGCTTTACATATCATCTCTCTCTCTGCTTTACATATCATCTCTCTCTCTGCTTTACATGTCATCTCTCTCTCTGCTTTACATATCATCTCTCTCTCTCTGCTTTACATGTCATCTCTCTCTCTGCTTTTCATATCATCTCTCTCTCTGCTTTCTCCCTGCTTTACATGTCATCTCTCTCTCTGCTTTACATGTCATCTCTCTCTGCTTTACATATCATCTCTCTCTCTCTGCTTTACATGTCATCTCTCTCTCTGCTTTTCATATCATCTCTCTCTGCTTTCTCCCTGCTTTGCATGTCATCTCTCTCTCTGCTTCCCATGTCATCTCTCTCTGCTTTACATATCATCTCTCTCTCTGCTTTCTCCCTGCTTTTCATATCATCTCTCTCTCTGCTTTCTCCCTGCTTTTCATATCATCTCTCTCTGCTTTCTCCATCCTCCATGTCATCTCTCTGCTTTCTCCCTGCTTTTCATGTCTCTGCTTTTCTCTGCTTTTCATCTCTGTCTCCATCTCTGCTTTACATGTCATCTCTCTCTCTGCTTTCTCCTTTTCATATCATCTCTCTCTCTCTGCTTTCTCCCTGCTTTTCATATCATCTTCTCTCTGCTTTCTCCCTGCTTTACATGTCTATCTCTCTCTCTCTCTGCTTTACATATCATCTCTCTCTCTGCTTTCTCCTAACACATGTCATCTCTATCTCTCTCTCTCTGCATTTCTCTCTGCTTTACATATCATCTCTCTCTCTCTCTGCTTTACATGTCATCTCTCTCTGCTTTTCATATCATCTCTCTCTCTCTTTCTCCCTGCTTTACATGTCATCTCTCTCTCTCTGCTTTACATGTCATCTCTCTCTGTACACATATCATCTCTCTCTCTGCTTTACATATCATCTCTCTCTCTGCTTTTCATGTCATCTCTCTCTCTGCTTTACATTCATCTCTCTCTCTGCTTTACATGCTCATCTCTCTCTCTCTGCTTTCTCTCTCTGCTTTTCATATCATCTCTCTCTCTGCTTTCTCCCTGCTTTACATGTCATCATCTCTGCTCATATCATCTCTCTCCTCTGCTTTACATGTCATCTCTCTCTGCTTTACATATCATCTCTCTGCTTTACATATCATCTCTCTCTCTGCTTTACATATCATCTCTCTCTCTGCTTTACATATCTCTCTGCTTTACATGTCATCTCTCTCTCTGCTTCATATCATCTCTCTCTCTCTGCTTTACATGTCATCTCTCTCTCTGCTTTTCATATCATCTCTCTCTCTCTCTCTGTACATATCATCTCTCTCTGCTTTTCATGTCATCTCTCTCTCCTTTACACTATCATCTCTCTCTGCTTTACATATCCATCTCTCTCTCTGCTTTACATATCATCTCTCTCTCTGCTTTCATATCATCTCTCTCTCTGCTTTACATGTCATCTCTCTCTCTGCTTCTGTCCATCTCTTCTCCTGCTTTACATGTCATCTCTCTCTCTCCTTTTCATATCATCTCTCTCTCTGCTTTCTCCCTGCTTTACATGTCATCTCTCTCTCTGCTTTACATGTCATCTCTCTCTGCTTTACATATCATCTCTCTCTCTCTGCTTTACATGTCATCTCTCTCTCTGCTTTTCATATCATCTCTCTCTCTGCTTTCTCCCTGCTTTACATGTCATCTCTCTCTCTGCTTTACATGTCATCTCTCTCTGCTTTACATATCATCTCTCTCTCTCTGCTTTACATGTCATCTCTCTCTCTGCTTTTCATATCATCTCTCTCTCTGCTTTCTCCCTGCTTTACATATCAT
Organism: Oncorhynchus gorbuscha; assembly: GCF_021184085.1. Classification (NCBI taxonomy): domain Eukaryota; kingdom Metazoa; phylum Chordata; class Actinopteri; order Salmoniformes; family Salmonidae; genus Oncorhynchus; species Oncorhynchus gorbuscha. The sequence continues at coordinate 2,203 of NW_025749015.1, forward strand.
CTCTCTCTCTGCTTTTCATGTCATCTCTCTCTCTGCTTTACATATCATCTCTCTCTCTCTGCTTTACATATCATCTCTCTCTGCTTTACATATCATCTCTCTCTGCTTTCTCCCTGCTTTACATGTCATCTCTCTCTCTGCTTTCTCCCTGCTTTACATGTCATCTCTCTCTCTGCTTTCTCCCTGCTTTACATGTCATCTCTCTCTCTGCTTTCTCCCTGCTTTACATGTCATCTCTCTCTCTGCTTTTCATATCATCTCTCTCTCTGCTTTCTCCCTGCTTTACATGTCATCTCTCTCTGCTTTACATGTCATCCTACTCTGCTTTACATATCATCTCTCTCTCTCTGCTTTACATGTCATCTCTCTCTCTGCTTTTCATATCATCTCTCTCTCTGCTTTCTCCCTGCTTTACATGTCATCTATCTCTCTGCTTTCTCTCTGCTTTTCATATCATCTCTCTCTCTGCTTTCTCCCTGCTTTACATGTCATCTCTCTCTCTGCATTCATCTCCTCTCTTTTCATATCATCTCTCTCTCTGCTTTACATGTCATCTCTCTCTCTGCTTTTCATATCATCTCTCTCTCTGCTTTCTCCTGCTTTACATGTCATCTATCTCTCTGCTTTTCATATCATCTCTCTCTGCTTTACATATCATCTCTCTCTCTGCTTTTACATATCATGTCATCTCTCTCTCTGCTTTTTCATCTCTCTCTCTGCTTTACATATCATCTCTCTCTCTGTCATCTTCTCTCTGCTTTTCATACATGTCATCTCTCTCTCTGCTTTACATGTCATCTCTCTCTACTTTACATGTCATCTCTCTCTCTTTACATATCATCTCTCTCTCTGCTTTACATATCATCTCTCTCTGCTTTTCATGTCATCTCTCTCTCTGCTACACATGTCATCTCTCTCTGCTTTACATATCATCTCTCTCTCTGCTTTACATGTCATCTCTCTCTGCTTTTCATATCATCTCTCTCTGCTTTCTCCCTGCTTTACATGTCATCTCTCTCTCTGCTTTACATGTCATCTCTCTCTGCTTTACATGTCATCTCTCTCTCTGCTTTCTCCCACATATCCATCTCTCTCTCCTGCTTTACATGTCATCTCTCTCTCTGCTTTTCATAATCCCTGCTCTGTCATCTCTCTCTCTGCTTTACGTGTCATCTCTCTGCTTTTCATATCTCTCTCTCTCTCTCCTGGCTTTTACATATGTCATCTCTCTCTCTGCTTTACATATCATCTCTCTCTGGCACATATCATCTCTCTCTCTGCTTTGCATATCATCTCTCTCTCTGCTTTCTCTGTCATCTCTCTCTCTCTGCTTTACATATCATCTCTCTCTGCTTTACATATCATCTCTCTGCTTTCTCCTGCACACATGTCATGTCAGCTCTCTCTGTACATATAATCGTCTCTGCTCTCCTGCTTTACATGTCATCTCTTAGCTCTCCCTGCTTTACGTGTCGTCTCTCTCTCTGTGTCATCTCTCTCTCTCTTAGCTTTACATGTCATCTCTCTCTCTGCTTTCTCCTGCTTTTCATGTCATCTCTCTCTCTGCTTTCTCTGCTTCTCATATCATCTCATCTCTGCTTTCTCCTGCTTTACATGTCATCTCTCTCTCTGCTTTTCATATCATCTCTCTCTGCTTTCTCCCTGCTTTACATGTCATCTCTCTCTCTGCTTTACATGTCATCTCTCTCTGCTTTACATATCGTCATCTCTCTCTCTGCTTTACATGTCATCTCTCTCTCTGCTTTTCATGTCATCATCTCTCTCTGCTTACTCCCTGCTTTACGTCATCTCTCTCTGTTTACATGTCATCTCTCTCTCTGCTTTACATATCATCTCTCTCTGCTTTACATATCATCTCTCTCTCTGCTTTTCATGTTCTCCTCTGCTTTACATGTCATCTCTCTCTTTCTGCTTTACATATCATCTCTCTCTCTCTGCTTTACATGTCATCTCTCTCTCTGCTTTTCATATCATCTCTCTCTCCTGCTTTCTCCTGCTTTACATGTCATCTCTCTCTGCACACATATCATGTCATCTCTCTCTGCTTTACATGTCATCTCTCTCTCTGCTTTTCATATCATCTCTCTCTGCTTTCTCCCTGCTTTACATGTCATCTCTCTCTCTGCTTTACATGTCATCTCTCTGCTTTACATATCATCTCTCTCTCTGCTTTACATATCATCTCTCTGCTTTACATTAATCATCTCTCTCTGCTTTTTTCATGTCATCTCTCTCTCTGCTTTCTCCTGCTTTACATGTCATCTCTCTCTCTAGCTTTACATGTCATCTCTCTCTGCTTTACATATCATCTCTCTGTTCATATCATCTCTCTCTGCATATCATCTCCTCTGCTTTACATATCATCTCTCTCTCTGCTTTACATGTCATCTCTCTCTCTGCTTTACATATCATCTCTCTCTCTCTGCTTTACATGTCATCTCTCTCTCTGCTTTTCATATCATCTCTCTCTCTGCTTTCTCCCTGCTTTACATGTCATCTCTCTCTGCTGCATGTCATCTCTCTCTGCTTTACATATCATCTCTCTCTCTCTGCTTTACATATCATCTCTCTCTCTGCTTTTCATATCATCTCTCTCTGCTTTCTCCCTGTACATGTCATCTCTCTCTCTCTTTACATGTCATCTCTCTCTGGCACACATATCATCTCTCTCTCTCTCTCATCATCTCTCCCTGCTTTACATATCATCTCTCTCTCTGCTTTCTCCTCTGTTTCTCTCTCTCTCTGTTTCTCTCTCTCTCTGCTTTTCATCTCTGTTTCTCCTGCTTTACATGTTTCATCTCTCTCTCTCTTCTTTCTGTTTCTCTCTCTCTGTTTCATATCTCTCTCTCTCTGTTTCTCCTGCTATCTGTTTCTCTCTCTCTCTGCTCTCCTGTTTACGTCATCTCTCTCTCTGCTTCTCCCTGTTTCATGTCATCTCTCTCTGCTTTCTCCCTGCTTTGTTTCATGTCATCTCTCTCTCTGCTGTTTCTCTCTCTCTCTCTGCTTTCTACTGCTTTCATCTCTCTCTCTCTGCTTTACATGTCTCTCTCTCTCTGCTTTTCATGTCATCTCTCTCTCTCTGCTTTACATATCGTCTCTCTCTTCTCTTTCTCTGTCATCTCTCTCTGTTTCTCTCGCTTTCTCATCTCTCTCTCTGTTTCTCTCTCTCTATGTTTCTCTCTCTCTCTCTGTTTCTCCTGCTTTACATGTCATCTCTCTCTCTTCTCTCTTTGTGTCATCTCTCTCTCTGCATATCATCTCTCTCTCTCTGCTTTACATGTCATCTCTCTCTGCTTTCATATCATCTCTCTCTCTGCTCTCCCTGCTTTACATGTCATCTCTCTCTCTGCTTTACATGTTTCTCTCTCTCTCTTTACATATCATCTCTCTCTCTGCTTTACATATCATCTCTCTCTGCTTTTCTCTCATCTCTCTCTCTGCTTTACATGTCTCTCTCTCTCTGCTGTTTCTATCATCTCTCTCTGTTTCTCCCTTCTCTCATGTCAGCTCTCTCTCTGCTTTCTCATATCTGTTTCTCTCTCTCTGCTTCTCTCCTGTTTACATCTCTCTCTCTGTTTTCTCTCTCTCTCTGTTTCTGTCATCTCTCTCTCTGCTGTTTCATATCGTCTCTCTCTGCTTTCTCCTGTAGCACATGTCATCTCTCTCTCTCTGTTTCATGTCATCTCTCTGCTTTACATGTTTCTCTCTCTGTTTCTCTGCTTTCTCCTTTACATATCATCTCTCTCTCTGCTTTTCATATCATCTCTCTCTCTCTCTCTTCTCTCTGGCACATGTCATCTCTCTCTCTGCTTTACACGTATCTCTCTCTGCTTTACATATCATCTCTCTCTATGCTTTACTGTATCATCTCTCTCTCTGCTGTTTCATGTCATCTCTCTCTCTCTCTGTTTCTTCTCTCTGCTTTACATATCATCTCTCTCTCTGTTTCATGTCATCTCTCTCTGTTTACTCTCTCTCTCTGTTTCATATCATCTCTCTCTGTTTTCATATCATCTCTCTCTCTGCTTTTCATGTTTCATCTCTCTCTCTGTTACATATCTGTTTCTCTCTCTCTGTCTATGTCATCTCTCTCTGCTTTTCATATCATCTCTCTCTGCTTTCTCATCTCTTCTCTGTTTCTCTCTGCTTTACATGTTTCTCTCTCTCTGCTTTACATGTTTCTCTCTCTCTCTGCTTTACATATCATCTCTCTCTCTCTCTGCTTTACATGTCATCTCTCTCTGCTTTTCATATCATCTGTCTCTCTGCTTTCTCCCTGCTTTACATGTCATCTCTCTCTCTGCTTTACATGTCATCTCTCTCTGCTTTACATATCATCTCTCTCTCTGCTTTACATATCATCTCTCTCTCTGCTTTTCATGTCATCTCTCTCTCTGCTTTACATATCATCTCTCTCTCTGCTTTACATATCATCTCTCTCTGCTTTACATATCATCTCTCTCTGCTTTCTCCCTGCTTTACATGTTTCTCTCTCTCTGCTTTCTCCCTGCTTCTACATGTCTCTCTCTCTCTGCTTTCTCCTGCTTTACATGTCATCTCTCTCTCTGCTTTCTCCCTGCTTTACATGTCATCTCTCTCTCTGCTTTTCATATCATCTCTCTCTCTGCTTTCTCCTGCTTTACATGTCATCTCTCTCTCTGCTTTACATGTCATCTCTCTCTGCTTTACATATCATCTCTCTCTCTCTGCTTTACATATCATCTCTCTCTCTGCTTTTCATGTCATCTCTCTGCTTTACATATCATCTCTCTCTGCTTTACATATCATCTCTCTCTCTGCTTTCTCTCTGATTTACATGTCTCGCTCTCTCTCTGCTTTACATATCATCTCTCTGCTTTCTCCCTGCTTTACATGTCATCTCTCTCTGCTTTCTCCTGCTTTACATGTCATCTCTCTCTCTGCTTTCTCCCTGCTTTACATGTCATCTCTCTCTCTGCTTTCTCCCTGCTTTTCATGTCATCTCTCTCTCTCTGCTTTTCATATCATCTCTCTCTCTGCTTTCTCCTGCTTCATGTCATCTCTCTCTCTGCTTTTCATGTCATCTCTCTCTTGCACACATATCATCTCTCTCTGCTTTACATATCATCTCTCTCTCTGCTTTACATGTCATCTCTCTCTCTGCTTTACATATCATCTCTCTCTCTCTTTATCCCTGCTTTACATGTCATCTCTCTCTCTGCTTTTCATGTCATCTCTCTCTGCTTTCTCCCTGCTTTACATGTCATCTCTCTCTCTGCTTTCTCCCTGCTTTACATATCATCTCTCTCTCTGCTTTCATATCATCTCTCTCTCTATTTTACATATCATCTCTCTCTGCTTTACATATCATCTCTCTCTCTGCTTTCTTGTTTCTCATCTCTCTCTCTCTGCTTTACATGTCATCTCTCTCTGCTTTCTCCCTGCTTTACATGTCATCTCTCTCTCTGCTTCTCATATCTCTCTCTCTGTTTTTCATCTCTCTGCTTTACTATCATCTCTCTCTGCTTTACATGTCATCTCTCTCTCTGCTTTCTCCCTGCTTTACATCTCTCTCTCTCTGCTTTTCATATCATCTCTCTCTCTGCTTTCTCCCTGCTTTACATGTCATCTCTCTCTCTTTTACATGTCATCTCTCTCTGCTTTTACTCTCTCTCTCTCTTTCTCTCTCTCCTGTTTCTTTACATGTCATCTCTCTCTCTGTTTCTCTCTCTGTTTCTCATATCATCTCTCTCTCTGTTTCTCTCTTTTTCATGTTTCATCTCTCTCTGCTCTTTCTTCTCTGCTTTCATGTTTCTTTCATCTCTCTGCTTTCTCTCTGTTTTCATATCATCTCTCTCTGCTTTCTCCTGCTTTACATGTCATCTCTCTCTGCTTTCATGTCATCTCTCTCTCTCTTTCTATCTCTCTCTCTCTCTGCTCTTCATGTCTCTCTCTCTCATCTCTCTCTGTTTCTCTCTGCTTTCTGTCTTCTCTCTCTGCTTTCTATCATCTCTCTCTGCTTTCATCTCATCTCTCTCTCTGCTTTCTCATTTCTCTCTCTCTCTGCTCTTTTCTCTCTCTCTCTCTGCTTCTCATGTCATCTTCTCTCTGCTTTACATATCTCTCTCTCTCTCTGCTTTCATGTTTCTCTCTCTCTCTGCTTTTCATATCATCTCTCTCTCTGTTTTCTCCCTGCTTTCATGTCATCTCTCTCTCTGCTTTCTCTCTGTCATCTCTCTCTGTTTCATATCTCTCTCTCTCTCTGCTTTCATGTCATCTCTCTCTCTGCTTTTCATATTCTCTCTCTCTGTTTCTCCCTGCTTTCTCATGTCATCTCTCTCTCTGCTTTACATGTCATCTCTCTCTGTTTCATATCTCTCTCTCTCTCTGCTTTCTTATCATCTCTCTCTCTCTGTCATCTCTCTCTCTTTCATATCATCTCTCTCTCTGCTTTCTCTCTGTTTCATCTCATCTCTCTCTCTGTTTCTCTCTCTCTCTCTCTCTCTGTTTCTCTCTCTCTCTCTCTGCTTTCTCTGTCATCTCTCTCTCTGTTTCTCTGCTTTACATGTCATCTCTCTCTCTCTTGTTTCTCCTCTCTCTACATGTCATCTCTCTCTCTGCTTTTCATATCATCTCTCTCTGCTTTCTCTCTCTCTCTCTCTGTTTCTCTGTCATCTCTCTTTACATGTCTCTCTCTCTGCTTTTACATATCATCTCTCTCTCTCTGCTTTACATGTTTCTCTCTCTCTCTGTTTCTCATGTCATCTCTCTCTGCTTTACATATCATCTCTCTCTCTGCTTTACATATCATCTCTCTCTCTGCTTTCTCCCTGCTTTACTGTTCTCTCTCTCTGCTTTACATATCATCTCTCTCTGCTTTCTCCTGCTTTCTGTTTCTCTCTCTGCTCTCTGTTTCTCTCTCTGCTCTCTTCTCTCCTCTCTCTGTTTCCTCTCTCTCTCTCTCTGTTTCTCTCTCTCTCTTTCATGTCTCTCTCTCTCTCTGCTTTCTCTCTGTTTCTACATGTCATCTCTCTCTCTGTTTCTCTGTCTCTCTCTGCTTTCTCTGTCTGTCTCTCTCTCTGTTTCTCTCTGTATCTCTCTCTCTCTGCTTTCTCCTCTTCATGTCATCTCTCTCTCTGCTTTACATGTCATCTCTCTCTGCTTTACATATCATCTCTCTCTCTATGCTTTACATGTCATCTCTCTCTGCTTTTCATATCATCTCTCTCTCTGTTTCTCCTGCTTTACATGTCATCTCTCTCTCTTTACATGTCATCTCTCTCTGCTTTACATATCATCTCTCTCTCTGCTTTCATATCATCTCTCTCTCTGCTTTCTCATGTCTCTCTCTCTCTGCTTTACATGTCATCTCTCTCTCTGCTTTACATATCATCTCTCTCTCTCTGTTTCTCTCTGTCTCTCTCTCTCTGTTTTCTATCATCTCTCTCTCTGCTTTCTCTCTGTTTCATGTCATCTCTCTCTGCTTTACATATCATCTCTCTCTCTGCTTCTCATGTCTCTCTCTCTGCTTTTCATATCTCTCTCTCTCTGCTTTCTCCTGCTTTACATGTCTCTCTCTCTCTGTTTGTCATCTCTCTCTGTTTCTTTACATATCATCTCTCTCTGTTTACATATCATCTCTCTCTCTCTGTTTCATATCATCTCTCTCTCTTTTCATGTCATCTTCCTCTCTGCTTTCATGTCATCTCTCTCTCTGCTTTACATATCATCTCTCTCTCTCTGCTTTACATGTCATCTCTCTCTCTGCTTTTCATATCATCTCTCTCTGCTTTCTCCTGCTTTACATGTCTCTCTCTCTCTGTTTTACATGTCATCTCTCTCTGCTTTTATCATCTCTCTCTCTCTTTACATGTCATCTCTCTCTGCTTTTCATATCATCTCTCTCTCTCTTTCTCTGCTTTACATGTCATCTCTCTCTCTGCTTTACATGTCATCTCTCTCTGCTTTACATATCATCTCTCTCTCTGCTTTACATATCATCTCTCTCTCTGCTTTTCATGTCATCTCTCTCTGCTCTTTACTCTCTCTCTGTCATCTATCTCTCTCTTTATCGTCTCTCTCTCTGCTTTCTCCTGCTTTATGTCATCTCTCTCTCTCTGCTTTACATGTCATCTCTCTCTCTGCTTTCTCCTGCTTTTCATGTCATCTCTCTCTCTGCTTTCTCCTGCTTTCTGTCTCTCTCTCTGCTTTACATGTCGTCTCTCTCTCTGCTTTATATCATCTCTCTCTCTGTTTTACATGTCATCTCTCTCTGTTTTCATATCATCTCTCTCTCTGCTTTCTCCTGCTTTACATGTCATCTCTCTCTCTGCTTTGTCATCTCTCTCTGCTTTACTCTGTTTCTCTCTCTCTGCTTTACATATCATCTCTCTCTCTGCTTTTCATGTCATCTCTCTCTCTCTCTTTACATATCATCTCTCTCTGCTTTACATATCTCTGTCTCTCTCTGCTTTACATATCATCTCTCTCTCTGCTTTCTCCCTGCTTTACATGTCATCTCTCTCTGCTTTCTCCCTGCTTTACATGTCTCTCTCTCTCTGCTTTCTCCCTGCTTTTACATGTCATCTCTCTCTCTGCTTTCTCCTGCTTTACATGTCATCTCTCTGTTTCTCTGCTGTTTCATATCATCTCTCTCTCTGCTTTTCTCCCTGCTTTACATGTCTCTCTCTCTCTCTGCTTTCTCATCTCTCTCTGCTTTACATATCATCTCTCTCTCTCTGCTACATATCATCTCTCTGTCTTTTCATGTCATCTCTCTCTCTTTACATATCATCTCTCTCTCTGCTTTACTGTCATCTCTCTCTGCTTTCTCTGCTTTACATGTCAGCTCTCTCTGCTTTACATATCATCTCTCTCTGCTTTCTCCTGTTTCTTTACATGTCATCTCTCTCTGCTTTCTCCCTGCTTTCTCTGTCTCTCTCTCTCTGCTTTCTCCTGTTTACATGTCATCTCTCTCTGCTGTTTCTCCCTGCTTTACATGTCATCTCTCTCTCTGCTTTCTCCCTGCTTTACATGTCATCTCTCTCTCTGTTTCTCCTGCTTTACATGTCATCTCTCTCTCTGCTTTTCATATCATCTCTCTCTCTGCTTTCTCCTGCTTTACATGTCATCTCTCTCTCTGTTTACATGTCATCTCTCTCTGCTTTACATATCATCTCTCTCTCTCTGCTTTACATATCATCTCTCTCTCTGCTTTTCATATCTCTCTCTCTCTGCTTTCTCCTGCTTTTTCATGTCATCTCTCTCTCTGCTTTACATTTCTCTCTGTCTCTCTCTGCTTTTATCTCTCTCTCTCTGCTTTACATATCATCTCTCTCTCTCTCTGTCATCTCTCTCTGCTTTACATGTCTCTCTCTGCTTACATATCATCTCTCTCTCTCTGCTTTCATGTCATCTCTCTCTGTTTCTTTTGTTTCTCTCTCTCTCTGTTTCTCTCTCTCTCTGTCTCTGTCTCTCTCTGTTTACATATCATCTCTCTCTGTCTCTCTGTTTACATGTCATCTCTCTCTCTCTGTCTTTTCATATCATCTCTCTCTCTCTTTCTCCTGCTTTACATGTCATCTCTCTCTCTGCTTTACATGTCATCTCTCTCTCTCTCTCTCATCTCTCTCTGCTTTACATATCATCTCTCTCTGCTTTACATATCATCTCTCTCTCTGCTTTTCATGTCTCTCTGTGTCTCTCTCTGCTTTCATGTTTCTCTCTCTCTCTGCTTTACATATCATCTCTCTCTCTGCTTTCTGTTTCTCTCTCTCTCTGCTTTTCATATCTCTCTCTCTCTCTGTTTCTTCTCTCTCTGTTTCTCTCTCTCTTTTCTTTCTCTCTCTCTGTTTCTTCCCTTTTCTCTGTCTCTCTCTCTCTCTGCTCTCTCTCTTTACTGTTTCTCTCTCTCTCTCTCTCTCTGTTTCTCTACATATGTCATCTCTCTCTCTCTGTTTCATATCATCTCTCTCTGCTTTACATGTCATCTCTCTCTCTGTTTCATATCTCTCTCTCTCTCTCTCTCTGTTTCTTTCTCTCTCTCTCTCTGCTTTCTCTGTCTCTCTCTCTCTGTTTACATATCTCTCTCTCTCTCTGTTTCTCATATCTCATCTCTCTCTCTCTCTCTGTTTCTCTCTCTCTCTCTCTGCTTTTCTATCATCTCTCTCTCTGCTTTCTCTCTGCTTTTCATCTCTCTCTCTCTATATATTCTCTCTGCTCTCTTTTCTATCATCTCTCTCTCTGCTTTACGCTCTTCTCTCTCTGCTCTCTCTCTCTCTGTGTTTCATGTCATCTCTCTCTCTGCTTTCTCTCTGCTTTTCATGTCATCTCTCTCTCTGCTTTCTCCTGCTTTACATGTCATCTCTCTCTCTGTTTCTCTCTCTTTTCTCTCTTTCTCTCTCTCTTTTCTCTCCCTGCTTTCATGTCATCTCTCTCTCTGCTTTTCATGTCTCTCTCTCTGCTTTCATCTCATCTCTCTCTCTCTTTACATGTCATCTCTCTCTCTGCTTTTTATCATCTCTCTCTCTGCTTTCTCCTGCTTTACATGTCATCTCTCTCTCTCTTTACATGTCATCTCTCTCTGCTTTCATATCATCTCTCTCTCTGCTTTCTCTCTCTCTGCTTTTCATGTCTCTCTCTCTCTGTTTACATCTCATCTCTCTCTCTGCTTTACATATCATCTCTCTCTCTGCTTTCATGTCATCTCTCTCTCTGCTTTTCATATCATCTCTCTCTCTGCTTTCTCCCTGCTTTACATGTCATCTCTCTCTCTCTCTCTCTCTCTCTCTGCTTTACATGTCATCTCTCTCTGCTTTACATATCTCTCTCTCTCTCTGCTTTCATGTTTCTCTCTCTCTGCTTTTCATCTCTCTCTTGTTTACATATCATCTCTCTCTCTTTCTCTTCTCCTCTGCTTATCTCTCTCTCTCTGTTCTCTCTCTCTCTCTCTCTGCTTTACATGTCATCTCTCTCTCTGCTTCTTTACATATCATCTCTCTCTCTCTCTTTCTGTCATCTCTCTCTCTGCTTTTCATATCATCTCTCTCTCTGCTTTCTCCTGCTTTACATGTCATCTCTCTCTCTGCTTTACATGTCATCTCTCTCTGCTTTCTATCATCTCTCTCTGCTTTCTCTCTCTCTCTGCTTTACATGTCTCTCTCTCTGCTTTCATGTCTCTCTCTCTCTGTTTCTCATCTCTCTCTCTGCTTTTCTCATCTCTCTCTCTCTGCTTTACATGTCATCTCTCTCTCTGCTTTTCATATCATCTCTCTCTCTGCTTTCTCCCTGCTTTACATGTCATCTCTCTGTTTCTTTCTGTTTCTTTCTCTCTCTCTTACATGTCTCTCTCTCTCTGCTTTTCATATCATCTCTCTCTCTGCTTTCTCTGCTTTCTCTCTCTGCTTTACATGTCATCTCTCTCTCTGCTTTACATGTCATCTCTCTCTGCTTTCTCATATCATCTCTCTCTCTCTCTCTCTGCTTTACATATCATCTCTCTCTCTGCTTTTCATGTCATCTCTCTCTCTGCTTTCTATCATCTCTCTCTGCTTTACATATCATCTCTCTGTTTCTCTCTCTCTCTCTCTGCTTTTCATGTCATCTCTCTCTCTGCTTTCATATCATCTCTCTCTCTGCTTTCTCCTGCTTTACATGTCATCTCTCTGTTTCTTTCTCCTCTTTACATGCTTTTCATCTCTCTCTCTGCTTTCTCCTTTCTTTACATGTCTCTCTCTCTCTCTTTCTCATCTCTCTCTGCTTTCATGTCATCTCTCTCTCTGCTTTCATGTCATCTCTCTCTGCTTTACATATCATCTCTCTCTCTTTCTCCCTGCTTTACATGTCATCTCTTTCTCTCTGCTTTTCATGTCTCTCTCTCTCTGCTTTCTCCTGCTTTACATGTCATCTCTCTCTGTTTCTTCTACATGTCATCTGTCTCTCTGCTTTACATATCTCTCTCTCTCTGCTTTACATGTCATCTCTCTCTGCTTTCACATCTCTCTCTCTCTTTCTCTCTGCATGTCATCTCTCTCTGTCATCTACATCTCTCTCTCTGCTTTACATATCATCTCTCTCTCTGCTTTCATATCATCTCTCTCTTCTTTTCATGTCATCTCTCTCTCTGCTTTACATGTCATCTCTCTCTCTGCTTTTCATATCATCTCTCTCTCTGTCATCTCTCTCCTGCTTTTCATGTCATCTCTCTCTGCTTTCTCCCTGCATCTCTCTCTCTGCTTTACTTTCTCTCTGCTTTACATGTCATCTCTCTCTCTGCTCATATCATCTCTCTCTGCTTTCTCCTCTGCTCTTACATGTCATCTCTCTCTCTGCTTTACATGTCATCTCTCTCTGTCTCTCTCTCTGCTTTACATATCTCTCTGTTTCTCTCTGCTTTCTCTCTCTCTCTCTGCTTTACATATCATCTCTCTCTCTGCTTTTCATATCTCTCTCTCTCTCATGTCTTCTCTCTCTGCTTTACATATCATCTCTCTCTCTCTGCTTTACATGTCATCTCTCTCTGCTTTTCATATCTCTCTCTCTCTCTGTTTCTGTCATCTCCTCTGCTTTACATGTCATCTCTCTCTGCTTTACTGTCTCTCTCTCTGCTTTACATATCTCTCTCTCTCTTTCTCTCTCTGCTCTGTTTACATATCATCTCTCTCTGCTTTTCATGTCATCTCTCTCTCTGCTTTCTGTCATCTCTCTCTGCTTTACATATCATCTCTCTCTCTGCTTTACATGTCATCTCTCTCTGCTTTCTCATATCATCTCTCTCTCTGCTTTCTCCCTGCTTTACATGTCATCTCTCTCTGCTTTCATGTCCATATCATCTCTCTCTCTCTGCTTTACATGTCATCTCTCTCTCTGCTTTTCTCATCTCTCTCTCTGCTTCTCCTCTGCTTTATCATCTCTCTCTCTGCTTTACATGTCATCTCTCTCTGCTTTACATATCATCTCTCTCTCTCTGCTTCTCTGTTTCTCTCTCTCTATCATCTCTCTCTCTGCTTTCTCTCTCTGTTTCTCTCTGCTTTCATATCATCTCTCTCTCTGCTTTCTCCTGTTTGCTTTCTCTCTGCTTTCTCTCCTGCTTTCATGTCTGTCTCTCTCTCTGCTTTCTCTGCTACATGTTTCTCTCTCTCTCTCTCTCTGCTCATCTGTCTCTCTCTGCTTTTCATATCATCTCTCTCTCTGCTTTCTCCTCTTTACATGTCATCTCTCTCTCTGTTTTACATGTCATCTCTCTCTGCTTTACATATCATCTCTCTCTCTGCTTTCATATCATCTCTCTCTGCTTTTCATGTCATCTCTCTCTGCTTTATATCATCTCTCTCTCTGCTTTTATCATCTCTCTCTCTGCTTTCTCCCTGCTTTACATGTCATCTCTCTCTCTGCTTTACATATCATCTCTCTCTCTGCTTTCTCCTGCTTTACATGTTTCTCTCTCTCTCTTTCTCTGCTTTACATGTCATCTCTCTCTCTGCTCTTCTCCTCTGCTTTACATGTCATCTCTCTCTCTGCTTTCTCCTGCTTTACATGTCATCTCTCTCTCTGCTTTTCATATCATCTCTCTCTGCTTTCTCCCTGCTTTACATGTCATCTCTCTCTCTGCTTTACATGTCATCTCTCTCTGCTTTACATCATCTCTCTCTCTCTGCTTTACATATCATCTCTCTCTGCTTTTCATGTCATCTCTCTCTCTGCTTTACATCTCATCTCTCTCTCTGCTTTATCCCTGCATATCATCTCTCTCTCTGCTTTCTCTCTCTGCTTTACATGTCAGCTCTCTCTGCTTTACATGTCATCTCTCTGCTTTCTCCCTGCTTTCTCATGTCATCTCTCTCTCTGCTTTACTATTCTCTCTCTGCTTTACATATCTCTCTCTCTCTCTCTGTCTCTCTCTCTCTCTTCTCTCTCTGCACATGTCATCTCTCTCTCTCTCTCTCTCTCTGTTTCTCTCTTCTCCTGCTTTCTCATGTCATCTCTCTCTCTGTTTCTTTCTCTCTCTCTCTCTCTCTGCTTTACATATCATCTCTCTCTGTTTACATATTCTCTCTCTCTGCTTTCATGTCATCTCTCTCTCTGTTTCTATATCATCTCTCTCTCTCTGCTTTCTCATATCTCTCTCTCTCTTTCTCTCTGCTTTTCATGTCATCTCTCTCTCTGCTTTACATGTCATCTCTCTCTCTGCTTTTCATATCTCTCTCTCTCTCTGCTTTCTCCTGCTTTACATCTCTCTATCTCTCTCTCTCTCTGCTTTTCATATCATCTCTCTCTGCTTTCTCCCTGCTTTCATGTCATCTCTCTCTCTGCTTCCTCTCTCTCATGTCTCTCTCTCTCTCTTTCTCTCTGCTTTTCATGTCTCTCTCTCTCTCTCTCTGCTTTCTGTATCTATCTCTCTCTCTCTCTCTTTCATGTCTCTCTCTCTCTGCTTTCTCTGCTTTACATGTCATGTCTCTCTCTCTCTGTTTCTCTCTCTCTGTTTCTTTACATATCATCTCTCTCTCTCTGCTTTACATATCATCTCTCTCTCTGCTTTCATATCATGTTTCTCTCTCTTTCTCTGCTTTACATCTCTCTCTCTCTCTGCTTTACATATCATCTCTCTCTCTCTGCTTTCATATCATCTCTCTCTCTGCTTTTCTTTCTCTCCTGCTTTACATGTCATCTCTCTCTGCTTTACCTGTCATCTCTCTCTCTGTCTTTACATATCTCTGCTCTCTCTCTGCTTTCATGTCATCTCTCTCTCTGCTTTTCATATCTCTCTCTCTCTGCTTTCTCCTCTTTCTGTCATCTCTCTCTCTGCTTTACATGTCATCTCTCTCTCTGCTTTACATATCATCATCTCTCTCTTCTCTCATGTCATCTCTCTCTCTGCTTTTCATATCATCTCTCTGCTTTCTCTCTGCTTTACATGTCATCTCTCTCTCTGCTTTACATGTCATCTCTCTCTGCTTTACATATCATCTCTCTCTCTCTGCTTTCATGTCATCTCTCTCTCTGCTTTTCATGTCATCTCTCTCTGCTTTTCATATCATCTCTCTCTCTGCTTTACATATCATCTCTCTCTGCTTTCTCATATCATCTCTGCTCTCCTCTGCTTTACATGTCATCTCTCTCTCTCTGCTTTCTCTCTCCATGTCATCTCTCTCTCTGCTTTCTCCTGTTTCTCCTCCATGTCATCTCTCTGCTTTCTCTGTTTCATGTCCTCCTGTTTCTCTCTCTCTGCTTTCTCCCTGCTTTTCATGTCATCTCTCTCTCTCTCTTTACATGTCATCTCTCTCTTTCTCATATCATCTCTCTCTCTCTGCTTTACATATCATCTCTCTCTCTCTGCTTCTCTCTCTGTTTCATCTCTCTCTCTCTGCTTTACATATCATCTCTCTGTTTCTCTGCTTTACATGTTTCATCTCTCTCTGCTTTTTCTCTCTCTTCTCTCTGCTTTACTTTCCATGTCTTTCTCTCTCTGCTTCTCTCTGCTTTCTGTTCTCTCTCTGCTTTTCATGCCATACATCTCTCTCTCTGCTTTCTCCTCTTTGCATGTCTCTCTCTCTCTTTCTGCTGCTTTCTCATGTCTGTTTCTCTCTCTGTTTTCTGCCTCTTACATGTCATCTCTCTCTCTCTCTATCATCTCTCTCCTGCTTTCATGTCATCTCTCTCTCTGCTTTCTGTCATCTCTCTCTCTCTCATGTCTGTTTCTCTCTCTCTCTGCTTTTCATGTCATCTCTCTCTGCTTTTCTATCTCTCTCTCTTGTCTTTTCTCCCTGCTTTACATGTCATCTCCTCTCTCTGCTTTACATGTTTCTCTCTCTCTGCTTTACATCCTCATCTCTCTCTCTGCTTTCTCATATCATCTCTCTCTCTGTTTCATCTCTCTCTGCTTTTCATATCATCTCTCTCTGCTCTCTACTGTTTCTTCTCTCTCTCTGCTTTACATGTCATCTCTCTCTGTCATCTTCTCTCTGCTTTCTCTCCTGCTTTACATGTCATCTCTCTCTGCTTTCATATCATCTCTTCTCTCTCTGCTTTCATATTCTCTCTCTCTCTGCTTTTCATGTCATCTCTCTCTGTTTCTCTCATCTCTGCTTTCTCATCTCTGCTTTCATATCATCTCTCTCTCTGCTTTACATCTGTTTCTCTCTCTGCTTTTCATGTCATCTCTCTCTCTGCTTTACTGTTTCATCTCTCTCTCTCTCTCTGTTTCTCTCTCTCTCTCTCTGCTTTCATGTCTCTCTTCTCTCTGCTTTTCATGTTTCTTCTCTCTCTGCTTCTCCATGTCATCTCTCTCTCTGCTTTTCATGTCATCTCTCTCTGCTTTTCTCTCTATCTCTCTGCTTTACATGTCATCTCTCTCTCTGCTTTTCTCATGTCTCTCTCTGCTTTCTCATCTCTGCTTTACATGTCTCTCTCTCTCTGCTTTACATATCATCTCTCTCTGCTCTGCTCTCATCTCTCTCTCTCTCTCTGCTTTTCATATCATCTCTCTTTCTCTGCTTTTCATGTTTCATCTCTCTCTCTGCTTTACTTCTCTCCTGCTTTACATATCTCTCTCTCTCTCTTGCTTATATCATCTCTCTCTCTGTTTCATGTCATCTCTGCTCTTCTCTGCTTTTCTCTGTTTCTCTCTCTCTCTGTTTCTCTGCTTTACATGTCATCTCTCTCTCTGCTTTCTCTCTGTTTCATGTCATCTCTTTCTCTTTCTGTCTCTCTCTCTGCTTTACATATCATCTCTCTCTCTTTTCTCTCTGTTTCTCACTTTCTCATCTCTCTCTCTGCTTTCTCCTGCTTTACATGTCATCTGTTTCTCTCTCTCTCTGTTTCTCATCTCTCTGCTTTACATATCATCTCTCTCTCTCTGCTTTACATATCTCTCTCTCTCTCTGCTTTTCATGTCATCTCTCTCTCTGCTTTACATATCATCTCTCTCTCTCTGTTTTCTCTCTCTGCTTTTCATGTCATCTCTCTCTCTGCTTTCTCCTGCTTTCATGTCATCTCTCTCTGCTTTCTCTCTCTCTCTCTGTTTCTCTCTGTTATCTTTCTCTCTGCTTTTCATGTCATCTCTCTCTGCTTCTACATATGTCATCTCTCTCTCTGCTTTTCATATCATCTCTCTCTCTGTTTTTCTCCTGGTTTCATGTCATCTCTCTCTGCTTTTCATTCATCTCTCTGATTTTTCATGTCATCTCTCTGCTTTTCATGTCATCTCTCTCTGCTTTTCATATCATCTCTCTCTGCTTTCATTCATCTCTCCATATCTCTCTCTCTCTGTTTCTCTCTCTCTTTTCATGTCTCTCTCTCTCTGCTTTACATATCATCTCTCTCTTTCTCTCTGCTTTCATGTCATCTCTCTCTCTGTTTTCTCTGTCTATCTCTCTCTCTCTCTCTCTCTCTGTTTTCCTCTCTCTCATGTCATCTCTCTCTCTGCTTTTCATGCCATCCTCCATGTCATCTCTCTCTCTGCTTTTCATGTCTCTCTCTCTCTCTCTGTTTCTCTGTCTTTCATGTCATCTCTCTCTCTGCTCTCTGTTTCTCTCTCTCTCTGTTTCTTTCTCTCACCTGCTTCTTTCTGTCTCTCTGCTTCTTCTCTCTCTGTTTCTTTCTCTCTCTCTGTTTCTCTCTCTCTCTTTTCATGCCGTCTCTCTCGTGATCTGTCATCTCTCTCTCTGCTTTCTCATCTGTTTCATGTCATCTCTCTGTTTCTCTGTCATGTCTCTCTCTGTCTTTACATATCGTCTCTTCTCTCTCTCTCTCCTTTTTGTTTCTCTGTCTCTCTGCTCTCTCTCTCTGTGTTCTCTCTCTCTCTCTGTTTCATCTCATCTCTCTCTCTCTTTCTGTCATCTCTCTCTCTGCTTTACATGTCTCTCTCTTCTGCTTTACATGTCATCTCTCTCTCTGTTTTCATCTGTTTCTCTCTCTCTCTCTGTTTCCTCTCTCTCATGTCATCTCTCTCTCTGCTTTTCATATCATCTCTCTCTCTCTTTCTCTGCTTTTCTCTGTCTCTGTTTCTCTCCTCTCATCTCTCTCTGTTTTCATATCATCTCTCTCTGCTTTTCATCCTCTCTCTCCATGTCATCTCTCTCTCTGCTTTTCATGCATCATCTCTCCATGTCATCTCTCTCTCTCCTGTCTTTCTGCCTCTCTCTCTCTGTCTCTGTTTCATATCATCTCTCTCTGCTTTTCTCTGCCTCCTCCATGTCATCTCTTTCTCTGCTTTTCATGTCATCTCTCTCTGCTTTCTCTGTTTCTCTCTCTTGCTTTACATGTCATCTCTCTCTCTGCTTTCTCTCTCTTTTCATGTCTCTCTCTCTCTGTTTCTCATCTCTCTTTCTCTCTGCCATGTCATCTCTCTCTCTCTCTCTGTCTTCTCTCTCTGCTTTTCATATCATCTCTCTCTCTCTGCTTTTCATGCTCATCCTTCATGTCATCTCTCTCTCTGCTTTTCATGTCATCTCTCTCTGCTTTATCATATCATCTCTCTTTCTCTGCTTTTCATGTCTCTCTATCTTCTCTCTTTCTCTGCTTTTCATTCATCTCTCTCTCTGCTTTCTCCCTGCTTTTCATGTCATCTCTCTCTGTCTTCTTTTCATGTCTCTCTCTCTCTGCTTTCTCATGTCATCTCTCTCTCTGCTTTCTCCTGCTTTCATGTCATCTCTCTCTCTGCTTTTCTTCTCTCTCTCTCTCTTTCTCCCTGCTTTCATGTCATCTCTCTCTCTGTTTCTTCATATCTCTCTCTCTCCTCTCTGCTTTACATATCATCTCTCTCTCTGCTTTACATGTCATCTCTCTCTGCTTTCTCTGTTTCTCTCTCTCTCTCTCTGCTTTCTATCATCTCTCTCTCTGCTTTTCATATCATCTCTCTCTCTGCTTTCTCCTGCTTTCATGTCATCTCTCTCTCTGCTTTACATGTCATCTCTCTCTCTCTGCTCATTCTCTCTCTCTCTTTACATTCATCTCTCTCTCTGCTTTTCATATCATCTCTCTCTCTGCTTTCTCCCTGCTTTACATGTCATCTCTCTCTCTGCTTTACATATCATCTCTCTCTCTCTTCTCATATCATCTCTCTCTCTCTCTCTCTACATATCATCTCTCTCTCTGTTTCTTTCATGTCATCTCTCTCTCTGTTTACATATCATCTCTCTCTCTGCTTTCTCTCTCTCTCTCTCTCTGCTTTCACATATCATCTCTCTGCTTTCTCTCCCATTTCATGTCATCTCTCTCTGTTTCTCTCTCCTGCTTTCATAATCATCTCTCTCTCTCTGATTTCTCCTCTCACATGTCATCTCTCTGCTGTTCTCCTGCTTTACATCTCTCTCTCTCTGCTTTACATATCATCTCTCTCTCTGTTGATTTCTCTCTCTGTAACATATCATCTCTCTCTGCTTTCATGTCTCTCTCTCTCTGCTTTACATATCATTCTCTCTCTCTGCTTTTCATGTCATCTCTCTCTGCTTTACATATCATCTCTTCTCTGCTTCTCTCTCTCTGCTTTCATGTCATCTCTCTCTCTGCTTTCTCTCTCTGCTTTTCATGTCATCTCTCTCTGCTTTTCATATCATCTCTCCATGTCATCTCTGCTTTCTCTCTGCCTTTCCATGTCATTCTCTCTCTGCTTTCTCCCTGTTCCTGTCATCTCTCTCTCTGCTTTCTCCTGCTCTGTTTCTCTCTCTCTGCTTTTCATGTCATCTCTCTCTGCTTTCTCTCTGCTTTCATGTCATCTCTCTCTCTGCTTTCTCATGTCATCTCTCTCTCTTTTCTGCCTCTCTCTCTCTGTTTCTCTCTCTCTCTGCTTTTCATGCCTCTCTCTCCATGTCTCTCTCTCTCTGCTTTTCTCTGCTTCACCTCATCTCTCTCTCTGCTCTTCTCCATCTCTCTCATGTCATCTCTCTCTCTCTGTGTTTCTCTCTGCTTTCTCATGTTTCATCTCTCTCTCTGCTTTCTCTCTCTCTCTCTGCATGTCATCTCTCTCTGTTTCTCCTATCTCTCTCTCTCTGTTTCTTCTCTGTATCTCTCTCTCTGTGTTTCATATCATCTCTCTCTGCTTTCTCTCTGCTTTCATGTCTCTCTGTCTTCTCTCTCTCTGTTTCATCTCTCTTCTGCTTTCTCTCTCTGCTCATGTCATCTCTCTCTCTCTGTTTCTCATCTCTCTCTCTGCACTATTCTCTCTCTCTCTCATGTCATCTCTCTCTGCTTTCATGTCTCTCTCTCTCTGTCTCTCTGTGTTCTACATCTCTCTGTTTCTCTCTCTGCTTTTCATATCATCTCTCTCTCTCTCTCTCTCTCTGCTTCTCATGTCATCTCTCTCTCTGTTTCATGTCTCTGTTTCTTCTCTCTGTTTCATATCGTCTCTCTCTCTGTTTCTCTCTGTTTCTGGTTTCATGTCTCTCTCTCTGTTTCTCTTTCTCTCTGTAAATCTCTCTCCTCTCTCTCTCTCTGTTTCATGTCTCTCTGTTTCTCTCCTTTCTCTCTCTGTTTCTCTCATGTCATCTCTCTGCTTTTCATGCCTGTTTCTCTCTCTGTCTCTCTCTCTCTGCTTTTCATGTCATCTCTGTTTCTCTCTGTCTTTCTCTCTGCTTTTCATGCCATCTCTCTCTCTGCTTTCTCTCTGCTTTTCATGTCTCTCTCTCTCTCTCTCTCTGTTTTCTCTTCTCTCTCTGTTTTTCATCTCTCTCTCTCTGTTTCTCTGCTTTTCTCTGTCATCTCTCTCTCTGCTTTTCTCATCTCTCTCTCTGTTTCTCTCTCTCTCTCTGTTTCTCTCTCTCTCTGTTTCTCATGTCATCTCTCTCTGTTTCATGTCATCTCTCTTTCTGCTCTTCTTCTCATCTCTCTGTTTCTCTCTCTTTCATGTTTCTCTCTCTGTTTCTGTCTCTCTCTCTCTGCTTTTCATCTCTCTCTCTCTCTCTCTCTTTCTGTCTCTCTCTCTGCTTTTCTCTGTTTCATCTCTCTCTCTGCTTTCTCTCTGTTTTCATGTCATCTCTCTCTCTGCTTTTCATGTTTCTCTCTCTGCTTTTCATGTTTCTCTCTCTGTTTCTCTGCTTTTCATGTCATCTCTGTTTCTCTCTGTTTCTTCTCTTTCTCTCTCTGCTTTCTCTTCTTCTCTGCTCTTCTCTCTCTTTCTATCATCTCTCTCTGCTTTCTGTTATCATCTCTCTCTCTCTCTCTCTCATCTCTCTCTCTGCTTTTCATGTCATCTCTCTCTCTGTTTCTCTCTCTGTTTCTCTCTCTCTCTGCTTTCTCTCTTTCGTCTCTCTCTCTTCTCTCTCTGTCTCTCTCTCTGTTTCTCTCTCTCTCTGTTTCTCTCTCTCTCTCTCTCTGCTTTCTCTCTCTCTTCTGTTTCTCTTTCTCTCTGTCTCTGTTTCATCTCTCTCTCTGCTTCTGTTTCTCTGCCACTGTTTCTCTCTCTCTGTTTCTTTTCTCTCATCTCTCTCTCTCTCTCTCTGTCTCACTCTGTTTCTCTCTCTCTCACCTCTGTCATCTCTCTCTCTGTTTACATATCTCTCTCTCACTCTCTCTGTTTCTCATGTCTCTCTCTCTCTCGCTGTTTCATGTCATCTCTCTCTCTGCTTTCTCATATCTCTCTCTCTCTCTGCTTTTCTCTCTGTCTCTCTGTTTCTCTCTCCTCCATGTCATCTCTCTCTCTGCTTTTCTATCATCTCTCTCTGTCATTTCTCTCTGCTTTTCATGTCTCTCTCTCTCTGCTTTCTCTGTTTTTCATGTCATCTCTCTCTCTGCTTTCTCCTGTAACATGTCATCTCTCTCTCTTTCTCTCTTTTCTATCTGTTTCTCTCTCTCTGTTTCTCTTGCTTCTGCTCTCTCTCTCTGTCTCTCTTTCATGTCTCTCTCCATATCATCTCTCTCTCTGCTTTTCATGTCTCTGTCTCTCTCTCTCTTTTCATGTCTTCTCTCTCTCTGTTTCTATGTCATCTCTCTCTGTTTCTCTCTCTCTGTCTCTCTCTGTTTCTTCTGTTTCTCTCTGTCTCTCTCTGTTTCTTTCTGCTTTTCTGTCACTCTCTCTCTCTGCTTTCTCTGTCATCTGTTTCTCTTCTGTCTCTGTTTCTCTCTCTCTTGTCTCTGCTTTTCTCTTCTCTCTCTCTGCTTTCTCTCTGTCCTCTTCTCTCTCTCTCTCTCTCTGTTTCTCTCTCTCTCTCTGTTTCTCTCTCTGTTTCTCTCTCTGTTTCTCTCTTTCTCTCTGTTTCTCTCGTATCTCTCTCTGTTTCTCTTCTCTCTCTCTCTTTCTCTCATCTCTCTCTCTCTCTCTTCTCTCTTCTCTCTTTCTCTCTCTCTCTCTCTCTCTCTACTTTTTCACTCATCTCTCTCTCTCTCTTTCTCTCTCTGTTTCTCTCTCTCTGTCTTTCTCTCTCTGTTCATCTCTCTCTCTCTCCTTCTCTGTTTCTGCCTCTCTGTCTCTCTTCACTGTCTCTCTGTTTCTATCTCTCTCTCTCTGTTTCTCTCTGCCTCTCTCTCTCTCTCTCTTTCTCTCTCTTTTCTGTCATCTATCTCTCTCTGCTCTGTTTCTGTCTCTCTCTCTCTCTGCTTTCTCTCTGCTCTCTCTCTGTTTCTGTCACTGCTCTCTCTCTGTTTCTCATATCATCTCTGTTTCTCTGCTTCTCTCTCTCTCGCTGTTTCTTCATCTCTCTCTCTGCTTTCTCTCTCTCTGTGTTTCTCTCTCTCTCTCTCTTTCTCTCTCTCTTTCTCTGTCTCTCTCTCTCTCTGTTTCTCTCTCATCTCTCTCTCTTTCTCTCTCTTTTCTCTCTCTCTCTCTCTGCTTTCTCCCTGCTCTCCATGTCATCTCTCTCTCTCTCTCTCTCTGTTTTCTCTGTGTCTCTCTCTCTCTCCTGGTTTTCTCTATCATCTATCTCTCTCTCTGTCTGTCATCTCTCTCTGCTTTCTCTCTCTCTTTCATGTCATCTCTCTCTCTCCTTTCTCTCTGATTTTCATGTCATCTCTCTCTGCTTTTCATGCCATCCACCATGTCATCTCTCTCTGCTTTTCTCTGCATCCTCTTCTCTCTCTGCTTTCTCTCTGCTTTCTCTGTCATCTCTCTCTGCTTTCTCTCTCTCTGTTTCTCTCTCTCTCTCTGCTTTCTCCTGTTTCTTCATGTCATCTCTCGGGACTACTTCTACTCTGTAGAATGTATCTCTCTCTCTGACTTTCATGCTCTCTCTGTCTCTCTCTCTCATTCTCTCTGCTTTTCATGTCATCCTCCATGTCATCTCTCTCTGCTTTTCATGCTCTGTTTCCTCCATGTCATCTCTCTCTGCTTTCTCATGCCATCCTCCATGTCACCTCTCTCTCTCTTTCTCTCTGCTTTTCATGTCATCTCTCCTCTCTCTCTCTCTGCTTTTCATGTCATCTCTCTCTCTGCTTTTTCATGTCTCTCTCTCTCTCTCTGCTTTTCATCATCCTCCATGTCATCTCTCTCTGCTTTCTCTCTGTCTCTCTCCATGTCATCTCTCTCTGCTTTTCATGTCATTTTCATGTCATCTCTCTCTCTTTTCATGTTTCATCACCATGTCACCTTTCTCTGCTTTTCATATCATGTCTCTCTCTCTGCTTTTCATGCCATCCTCCATGTCATCTCTCTCTCTGCTCTTTCTGCCATCCACCATGTCTCTCTCTCTCTGCTTTTCATGCATCCTCCATGTCATCTCTCTCTGCTTTTCATGCCATCCTCCATGTCATCTCTCTCTGCTTTTCATGCCATCCTCCATGTCATCTCTCTCTGTTTCTCTTCATGTCATCTTTTCTCTGCTTTTCATGCCATTCACCATGTCATCTCTCTCTGCTTTTCATGCCATCCTCCATGTCTTTCTCTCTCTTTTCATGCCATTCTCTCATGTCATCTCTCTCTGCATTTCATGCCATCCTCATGTCATCTCTCTCTGCTTTTCTGTCATCCTCCATGTCATCTCTCTCTGCTTTTCATGTCTCTCTCTCTCTGCTTTTCATGCCATCCTCCATGTCATCTCTCTCTGCTCTCTCATCATCCTCTGTCTCTCTCTCTGCTTTCATGCCATCCTCCATGTCATCTCTCTCTGCTTTTCATGCCATCCTCCATGTCATCTTTCTCTCTTTTCTGTCATCTCTTCTCTTTCCTCAGATTTTCATGTCATCTCTCTCTCTGCTTTCTCTCTGCTTTTCATGTCATCTATCTCTGCTTTTCATGCCATCCTCCATGTCATCTCTCTCTGCTTTTCTCCTGCTTTTCATGTCTCTATCTCTCTTTTCATGCCATCCTCCTGTTTCTTTTCATGCTGTTTCATCTCATCTCTCTGCTTTCTCTCTGCTTTTCTGTTTCATCTCTCTCTCTGCTTTCTCCCTGCTTTTCATGTCATCTATCTCTCTGCTTTCTCCTGCTTTTCATGTCATCTCTCTCTGCTTTTCATGTCATCTCTCTCTCTGCTTTTCATGTCATCTCTCTCTCTGCTTTTCATGTCATCTATCTCTCTGCTTTTCATGTCATCACTCTCTCTGTTTTCTCCTGCTTTACATGTCATCTCTCTCTCTGCTTTACATATCATCTCTCTCTCTGCTTTCATATCATCTGTCTCTTTCTGTCTTTTCTCTCTCCTCTCTCTCTGCTTTTCATGTCATCTCTCTCTCTGCTTTACATATCATCTCTCTCTGCTTTACATATCTCTCTCTCTGCTTTCTCCTCTTTACATGTCATCTCTCTCTCTGCTTTTCATATCATCTCTCTGTTTCTCTCTCTGTCACCTCTCTCTCTGCTTTCTCTCTGTTTTCATGTCATCTCTCTCTCTGCTTTCTCTCTGCTTTTCATGTCATCTCTCTCTCTACACATATCATCCCCTGCTTTTCATATCATCTCTCTCTGCTTTACATATTCTCACTCTCTGCTTTTCATGTCATCTCTCTGCTTCATGTATCCTCCATGTCATCTCTCATCTGCTTTACATATCATCTCACTCTCTGCTTTACATGTCATCTCTCTCTCTGCTTTTCATGTCATCTCTCTCTCTGCTTTCTCCTGCTTTACATGTCATCTCTCTCTCTGCTTTTCATATCATCTCTCTCTCTGATTTCTCCTGTAACATGTCATCTCTCTCTGCTTTACATATCATCTCTCTCTCTCTGCTTTACATATCATCTCTCCTGCTTTTCATGTCATCTCTCTCTCTGCTTTACATATCATCTCTCTCTCTGCTTTACATGTCATCTCTCTCTCTGCTTTTCATGTCATCTCTCTCTCCTTTCTCTCTGATTTTCATGTCATCTCTCTCTGCTTTTCATGCCATCCTCCATGTCATCTCTCTCTGCTTTTCATGCCATCCTCCATGTCATCTCTCTCTGCTTTTCATGCCATCCTCCATGTCACCTCTCTCTCTGCTTTCTCTCGGATTTTCATGTCATCTCTCTCTGCTTTCTCTCTGCTTTTCATGTCATCTCTCTCTCTGCTTTTCATGTCATCTCTCTCTCTGCTTTTCATGCCATCCTCCATGTCATCTCTCTCTGCTTTTCATGCCATCCTCCATGTCATCTCTCTCTGCTTTTCATGTCATTCACCATGTCATCTCCCTCTGCTTTTCATGCCATCCACCATGTCACCTCTCTCTCTGCTTTTCATGCCATCCACCATGTCATCTCTCTCTGCTTTTCATGCCATCCTCCATGTCATCTCTCTCTCTGCGTTTCATGCCATCCACCATGTCATCTCTCTCTGCTTTTCATGCCATCCTCCATGTCATCTCTCTCTGCTTTTCATGCCATCCTCCATGTCATCTCTCTCTGCTTTTCATGCCATCCTCCATGTCATCTCTCTCTGCTTTTCATGTCATCTCTCTCTGCTTTTCATGCCATCCACCATGTCATCTCTCTCTGCTTTTCATGCCATCCTCCATGTCATCTCTCTCTGCTTTTCATGTCATTCACCATGTCATCTCTCTCTCTGCTTTTCATGCCATCCTCCATGTTATCTCTCTCTGCTTTTCATGTCATCCTCCATGTCATCTCTCTCTGCTTTTCATGTCATCTCTCTCTCTGCTTTTCATGCCATCCTCCATGTCATCTCTCTCTGCTTTTCATGCCATCCTCCATGTCATCCTCTCTCTGCTTTTCATGCCATCCTCCATGTCATCTCTCTCGCTTTTCATGTCATCCTCCATGTCATCTTTCTCTGCTTTTCATGTCATCTCTCTCTGCTTTCTCTCAGATTTTCATGTCATCTCTCTCTGCTTTCTCTCTGCTTTTCATGTCATCTCTCTCTGCTTTTCATGCCATCCTCCATGTCATCTCTATCTGCTTTCTCCCTGCTTTTCATGTCATCTATCTCTGCTTTTCATGCCATCCTCCATGTC
>NW_025749016.1:0-28505 GCF_021184085.1 Oncorhynchus gorbuscha
AGGGAGACAGATAGACAGAGGGAGACAGGTAGACAGAGGGAGACAGGTAGACAGAGGGAGACAGATAGGCAGAGGGAGACAGGTAGACAGAGGGATACAGATAGACAGAGGGAGAGAGGAAGAGACCGATAGACAGAGGGAGACAGGTAGACAGAGGGAGACAGATAGACAGAGGGAGAGAGGAAGAGACCGATAGACAGAGGGAGACAGGTAGACAGAGGGATACAGATAGACAGAGGGAGAGAGGAAGAGACAGATAGACAGAGGGAGACAGGTAGACAGAGGGAGACAGATAGACAGAGGGAGAGAGGAGAGACCGATAGACAGAGGGAGACAGATAGACAGAGGAGACAGGTAGACAGAGGGAGACAGGTAGATGGAGGGAGACAGATAGACCGAGGGAGACAGGTAGACAGAGGGAGACAGATAGACAGAGGGAGACAGAGGGAGACAGAGGAGACAGATAGACAGAGGAGACAGATAGACAGAGGGAGACAGGTAGACAGAGGGAGACAGATAGACAGAGGGAGACAGGTAGACAGAGGGAGACAGATAGACAGAGGGAGACAGGGAGACAGATAGACAGAGGGAGACAGGTAGACAGAGGGAGACAGGTAGACAGAGGGAGACAGATAGGCAGAGGGAGACAGGTAGACAGAGGGATACAGATAGACAGAGGGAGAGAGGAAGAGACCGATAGACAGAGGGAGACAGGTAGACAGAGGGAGACAGATAAACAGAGGGAGAGAGGATGAGACCGATAGACAGAGAGAGACAGGTAGACAGAGGGAGACAGATAGACAGAGGGAGAGAGGAAGAGACCGATAGACAGAGGGAGACAGGTAGACAGAGGGATACAGATAGACAGAGGGAGAGAGGAAGAGACAGATAGACAGAGGGAGACAGGTAGACAGAGGGAGACAGATAGACAGAGGGAGAGAGGAAGAGACCGATAGACAGAGGGAGACAGATAGAAAGAGGGAGACAGGTAGACAGAGGGAGACAGGTAGATGGAGGGAGACAGATAGACCGAGGGAGACAGGTAGACAGAGGGAGACAGATAGACAGAGGGAGACAGAGGGAGACAGAGGGAGACAGATAGACAGAGGGAGACAGATAGACAGAGGGAGACAGGTAGACAGAGGGAGACAGATAGACAGAGGGAGACAGGTAGACAGAGGGAGACAGGTAGACAGAGGGAGACAGATAGGCAGAGGGAGACAGGTAGACAGAGGGATACAGATAGACAGAGGGAGAGAGGAAGAGACTGATAGACAGAGGGAGACAGATAGACAGAGGGAGACAGATAGACAGAGGGAGAGAGGAAGAGACCGATAGACAGAGGGAGACAGATAGACAGAGGGAGACAGGTAGACAGAGGGAGACAGGTAGACAGAGGGAGACAGATAGACAGAGGGAGAGAGGAAGAGACCGATAGACAGAGGGAGACAGATAGACAGAGGGAGACAGGTAGAGAGGGAGACAGATAGACAGAGGGAGACAGGTAGAGAGAGGGAGACAGATAGAGAGAGGGATACAGGTAGAGAGAGTGAGGCAGGTAGACAGATGGAGACAGATAGACAGAGGTAGACAGGTAGACAGAGGGATACAGATAGACAGAGGGAGAGAGGAAGAGACCGATAGACAGAGGTATACAGATAGACAGAGGGAGACAGATAGACAGAGGGAGACAGGTAGACAGAGGGATACAGATAGACAGAGGGAGACAGATAGACAGAGGGAGACAGGTAGACAGAGGGAGACAGATAGACAGAGGGAGACAGGGAGACAGATAGACAGAGGGAGACAGGTAGACAGAGGGAGACAGGTAGACAGAGGGAGACAGATAGGCAGAGGGAGACAGGTAGACAGAGGGATACAGATAGACAGAGGGAGAGAGGAAGAGACCGATAGACAGAGGGAGACAGGTAGACAGAGGGAGACAGATAGACAGAGGGAGAGAGGAAGAGACCGATAGACAGAGGGAGACCGATAGACAGAGGGAGACAGGTAGACAGAGGGATACAGATAGACAGAGGGAGAGAGGAAGAGACAGATAGACAGAGGGAGACAGGTAGACAGAGGGAGACAGATAGACAGAGGGAGAGAGGGAGAGACCGATAGACAGAGGGAGACAGATAGACAGAGGGAGACAGGTAGACAGAGGGAGACAGGTAGATGGAGGGAGACAGATAGACCGAGGGAGACAGGTAGACAGAGGGAGACAGATAGACAGAGGGAGACAGAGGGAGACAGAGGGAGACAGATAGACAGAGGGAGACAGATAGACAGAGGGAGACAGGTAGACAGAGGGAGACAGATAGACAGAGGGAGACAGGTAGACAAAGGGAGACAGATAGACAGAGGGAGACAGGTAGGCAGAGGGAGACAGGTAGACAGAGGGATACAGATAGACAGAGGGAGAGAGGAAGAGACCGATAGACAGAGGGAGACAGATAGACAGAGGGAGACAGATAGACAGAGGGAGAGAGGAAGAGACCGATAGACAGAGGGAGACAGATAGACAGAGGGAGACAGGTAGACAGAGGGAGACAGGTAGACAGAGGGAGACAGATAGACAGAGGGAGCGAGGAAGAGACCGATAGACAGAGGGAGACAGATAGACAGAGGGAGACAGGTAGAGAGGGAGACAGATAGACAGAGGGAGACAGGTAGAGAGAGGAGACAGATAGAGACAGATAGACAGAGGTAGACAGGTAGACAGAGGGATACAGATAGACAGAGGGAGAGAGGAAGAGACCGATAGACAGAGGGAGACAGATAGACAGAGGGAGACAGGTAGAGAGAGGGAGACAGATAGACAGAGGGAGACAGATAGACAGAGGGAGACAGATAGACAGAGGGAGAGAGGAAGAGACCGATAGACAGAGGGAGACAGATAGACAGAGGGAGACAGATAGACAGAGGGAGACAGATAGACAGAGGGAGACAGGTAGACAGAGGGAGAGAGGAAGAGACAGATAGACAGAGGGAGACAGATAGACAGAGCGAGACAGATAGACAGAGTGAGAGAGGAGGAGACGGATAGACAGAGGGAGACAGATAGACAGAGGGAGACAGGGAGACAGAGGGAGACAGGTAGACAGAGGGAGACAGATAGACAGAGGGAGAGAGGAAGAGACCGATAGAAAGAGGGAGACAGATAGACAGAGGGAGACAGGTAGAGAGAGGGAGACAGATAGACAGAGGGAGACAGGTAGAGAGAGGGAGACAGGTAGACAAAGGGAGACAGATAGACAGAGGGAGACAGGTAGCCAGAGGGAGACAGGTAGACAGATGGAGACAGATAGACAGAGGGAGACAGGTAGACAGAGGGAGACAGATAGACAGAGGGAGAGAGGAAGAGACCGATAGAAAGAGGGAGACAGATAGACAGAGGGAGACAGGTAGAGAGAGGGAGACAGATAGACAGAGGGAGACAGGTAGAGAGAGGGAGACAGATAGACAGAGGGAGACAGGTAGACAGAGGGAGAGAGGAAGAGACCGATAGACAGGGAGACAGATGAACAGAGAGGAGATGAATGAACAGGGGAGACAGAGGGAGACAGAGGAGACAGGTAGGCAGAGGAGACAGATAGACAAGAGGACAGGTAGACAGAGGAGACAGATGGGCAGAGGAGACAGGTAGACAGAGGGAACAGGTAGACAGAGAGCAAAGATAGGCAAGAAGGGAGACAGGTAGACAGAGGATACAGATAGACAGAGGAGAAGGAAGAGACCATTAGACAGAGGAGACAGATAGACAGAGGGAGACAGATAGACAGAGGAGAGAGGAAGAGACCGATAGACAGGAGACAGATAGACAGAGGAGACAGGTAGACAGAGGGAGACAGGTAGACAGAGGGAGACAGATAGACAGAGGGAGAGAGGAAAGACCGATAGACAGAGGAGACAGATAGACAGAGGGAGACAGGTAGAGAGGGGAGACAGGTGAGGGAGACAGATAGACAGAGGAGACAGGTAGAGAGAGGGAGACAGATAGAGAGAGGGATACAGGTAGAGAGAGGGAGACAGGTAGACAGATGGAGACAGATAGACAGAGGGAGACAGGTAGACAGAGGGATACAGATAGGCAGAGGGAGAGAGGAAGAGACCGATAGACAGAGGGAGACAGATAGACAGAGGGAGACAGGTAGAGAGAGGGATACAGATAGACAGAGGGAGACAGGTAGAGAGAGGGAGACAGATAGACAGAGGGAGACAGGTAGACAGAGGGAGACAGATAGACAGAGGGAGAGAGGAAGAGACCGATAGACAGAGGGAGACAGATAGACAGAGGGAGACAGATAGACAGAGGGAGACAGATAGACAGAGGGAGACAGGTAGACAGAGGGAGAGAGGAAGAGACAGATAGACAGAGGGAGACAGATAGACAGAGCGAGACAGATAGACAGAGTGAGAGAGGAGGAGACCGATAGACAGAGGGAGACAGATAGACAGAGGGAGACAGGGAGACAGAGGGGAGAGGAAGAGACAGATAGACAGAGGAGACAGATAGACAGAGCGAGACAGATAGACAGAGTGAGAGAGGAGGAGATAGACAGAGGGAGACGATAGACAGAGGGAGACAGATAGACAGAGGAGGAGACAGGGAGACAGAGGAGACAGATAGACAGAGGGAGACAGATAGACAGATGGAGACAGATAGACAGAGGGAGACAGGTAGACAGAGGGAGACAGATAGACAGAGGGAGAGAGGAAGAGACTGATAGACAGAGGGAGACAGATAGACAGAGGGAGACAGATAGACAGAGGGAGACAGGTAGACAGAGGGAGACAGGTAGACAGATGGAGACAGATAGACAGAGGGAGACAGGTAGACAGAGGGAGACAGATAGACAGAGGGAGAGAGGAAGAGACCGATAGACAGAGGGAGACAGATAGACAGAGGAGACAGATAGAGAGAGGGAGACAGATAGACAGAGGGAGACAGGTAGACAGAGGGAGACAGATAGACAGAGGGAGAGAGGAAGAGACCGATAGACAGAGGGAGACAGATAGACAGAGGGAGACAGGTAGACAGAGGGATACAGATAGACAGAGGGAGACAGGTAGAAAGAGGGAGACAGATAGACAGAGGGAGACAGATAGACAGAGGGATACAGATAGACAGAGGGAGACAGATAGACATAGGGAGACAGATAGACAGAGGGAGACAGATAGACAGAGGGAGACAGATAGACAGAGGGAGACAGGTAGACAGAGGGATACAGATAGACAGAGGAGACAGATAGACAGAGGGAGACAGATAGACAGAGGGAGACAGGTAGACAGAGGGAGACAGATAGACAGAGGGAGATAGATAGACAGAGGGAGACAGATAGACAGAGGGATACAGATAGACAGAGGGAGACAGGTAGACAAAGGGAGACAGATAGACAGAGGGAGACAGGTAGACAGAGGGAGACAGGTAGACAGAGGGAGACAGATAGACAGAGGGAGACAGGTAGACAGATGGAGAGAGGAAGAGACCGATAGAAAGAGGGAGACAGATAGACAGAGGAGACAGGTAGAGAGGGAGACAGATAGACAGAGGGAGACAGGTAGAGAGAGGAGACAGATAGACAGAGGGAGACAGGTAGACAGAGGAGACAGATAGACAGAGGGAGAGAGGAAGAGACCTGATAGACAGAGAGGAGACAGATAGACAGAGGGAGACAGATAGACAGAGGAGACAGACAGACAGAGGAGACAGACAGACAGAGGAGACAGATAGACAGAGGGAGAGAGGAAGAGACCGATAGACAGAGGGAGACAGATAGACAGAGGGAGACAGGTAGACAGAGGGATACAGATAGACAGAGGGAGACAGGTAGAGAGAGGAGACAGATAGAGCAGAGGAGACAGATAGACAGAGGATACAGATAGACAGAGGGAGACAGATAGACATAGGAGACAGATAGACAGAGGGAGACAGATAGACAGAGGGAGACAGATAGACAGAGGGAGACAGGTAGACAGAGGGATACAGATAGACAGAGGGACAGATAGACAGAGGAGACAGATAGACAGAGGGAGACAGGTAGACAGAGTGAGGACAGATAGACAGGGAGATAGATAGACAGAGGAGACAGATAGACAGAGGATACAGATAGACAGAGGGAGACAGATAGACAGAGAGGGAGACAGGTAGACAAAGGAGACAGATAGACAGAGGGAGACAGGTAGACAGAGGGAGACAGGTAGACAGAGACAGATAGAGAGGGAGACAGGTAGACAGATGGAGACAGATAGACAGAGGGAGACAGGTAGACAGAGGAGACAGATAGACAGAGGGAGAGAGGAAGAGCCGATAGAAGAGGGAGACAGATAGACAAAGGGAGACAGGTAGAGAGAGGAGACAGATAGACAGAGGAGACAGGTAGAGAGAGGGAGACAGATAGACAGAGGGAGACAGGTAGACAGAGGGAGACAGATAGACAGAGGGAGACAGATAGACAGAGGGAGACAGATAGACAGAGGGAGACAGATAGACAGAGACAGGAGACAGGAGACAGATAGACAGAGGGAGACAGGTAGACAGAGGGAGACAGATAGACAGAGGGAGATAGATAGACAGAGGGAGACAGATAGATACAGATAGACAGAGGGAGACAGATAGACAGAGAGACAGATAGACAGAGGAGACAGGTAGACAGAGGGAGACAGATAGACAGAGGAGACAGGTAGACAGAGGTATACAGATAGACAGAGGGAGACAGATAGACAGAGAGACAGGTAGGAGGGATACAGATAGACAGAGGGAGACAGATAGACAGAGGGAGACAGGTAGACAGAGAGACAGATAGACAGAGAGACAGGAGACAGATAGACAGAGGGAGACAGATAGACAGAGGGAGACAGATAGACAGAGAGACAGGTAGACAGAGGGAGACAGATAGACAGAGGGGAGAGAGGAAGAGACCGATAGACAGAGGGAGACAGATAGACAGAGGGAGACAGATAGACAGAGGGAGACAGATAGACAGAGGGGAGACAGGTAGACAGAGGAGACAGATAGACAGAGGGAGAGAGGAAGAGACCGATAGACAGAGGAGACAGATAGACAGAGGGAGACAGGTAGACAGAGGGATACAGATAGACAGAGGGAGACAGATAGACAGAGGGAGACAGATAGACAGAGGGAGACAGAGGGAGACAGAGGGAGACAGAGGGAGACAGAGGGAGACAGAGGGAGACAGAGAGACAGAGGGAGACAGAGAGATAGAGGGAGAGCTAAAGCCACATGGAGAGACAGATGGAGAGAGGTCACAAGATTTGTGACCTGTTGCCACAAGAAAAGGGTAACCAGTGAAGAACAAACACCATTGTAAATACAACCCATATTTATGCTTATTTATTTTCCCTTGTGTTCTTTAACGATTTGTACAGTTAAAGTTCCACAAGTTACCACCGGCTGAAGCTATGATGTTGAAATTCCTATTTACTATGTTCCATCTCACCTGGTCCTTCTGTAGCTCAGTTGGTAGAGCATGGCGCTTGTAACGCCAGGTTAGTGGGTTCGATTCCCGGGACCACCCATACGTAGAATGTATGCACACATGACTGTAAGTCGCTTTGGATAAAAGCGTCTGCTAAATGGCATATATTATTATTATTATTACATTGTTACAACACTGTATATATATATAATATGACATTTGTAATGTCTTTATTGTTTAGAAATTTCTGTATGTGTAATGTTTACTGTTAATTTTTATTGTTTATTTGACTTTTGTGTATTATCTACCTCACTTGCTTTGGCAATGTTAACACATGTTTCCCCTGCCCCTTGAATTGAATTGAATTGAGAGGAGGAGACAGACAGAGAGGGAAGAGACAGATAAAGAGGAAGAGACAGAAAAGAAGGAAGAGACAGATAAAGAGGAAGGGACAGATAAGAGGAAGGGACAGATAAGGAATAGACAGACAGAGGGAAGAGACAGATAGAAGGAAGAGACAGATAAAGAGGGGAAGAGACAGATAAGAGAACTGAGACAGAAGAGGAAGAGACAGATAAGAGGAAGAGACAGATAAAGAGAAGAGAAAGATAAAGAGGGAAGAGACAGATAAAGAGGGAATAGACAGATAAAGAGGGAAGAGACAGAAAGAGAGAGGGAAGAGACAGATAAAGAGGAAAAGACAGATAAAAGAGGAAAGAGACAGAAAGAGAAGGAGGAGACAGATAAAGAGGAAGAGACAGATAAAGAGGGAATAGACAGATAAAGAGGAAAGAGACAGATAAAGAGGAAGAGACAGAGACCGAGAGAGGGAAGAGACAGATAAAGAGGAAGAGACAGATAGAGAAGGAAGGAGACAGATAAAGAGGGGAAGAGACAGATAGAGAGAATAGACAGATAAAGAGAAAGAGACAGATAAAGAGAGGGAAGAGACAGACAGAGAGGAAGAGACAGAGAGAGAAGGAAGAGACAGATAGAGAGGGAATAGACAGATAAAGAGGGAAGAGACAGAAAGAGAAGGAAGAGACAGATAAGAGGAAGAGACCGATAAAGGTGAATAGACAGACAAAGAGGAAGAGACAGATAAAAGAGGGAAGAGACAGACAGAGAGGAAGAGACAGATAAAGAGGGAATAGACAGATAAAGAGGGAAGAGACAGAAAGAGAAGGAAGAGACAGATAAAGGGAAGAGACAGATAAAGAGGGAAGAGACAGATAAAGAGGGAAGAGACAGATAAAGAGGGAAGAGACAGACAGAGAGGGAAGAGACAGATAAAGGTGGAAGAGACAGATAAAGAGGGAAGAGACAGAAAAGAGGGAATAGACAGATAAAGAGGAAGAGACAGAAAGAAAGGAAGAGACAGATAAAGAGGAAGAGACAGATAGAGGGAAGAGACAGATAGAGAGGAATAGACAGACAGAGAGGGAATAGACAGATAAAGAGGAAGAGACAGATAAAGGGGAAGAGACAGATAGAGGAAGAGACAGATAGAGAGGGAATAGACAGACAGAGAGGGAACAGACAGATAAAGAGGAAGAGACAGAAAGAGGGAAGAGACAGATAAAGAGGGAAGAGACAGATAGAGGAAGAGACAGATAGAGAGGAATAGACAGACAGAGAGGGAATAGACAGATAAAGAGGGAAGAGACAGAAAGAGAAGGAAGAGACAGATAAAGAGGAAGAGACAGATAGAGGAAAGAGACAGAGAGAGAGGGAATAGACAGATAAAGAGGGAAGAGACAGATAGAGGAAGAGACAGATAGAGAGGGAATAGACAGACAGAGGGAATAGACAGATAAAGAGGGAATAGACAGATAAAGAGGGAATAGACAGACAGAGAGGAATAGACAGATAAAGAGGGAAGAGACAGAAAGAGAAGGAAGAGACAGATAAAGAGGGAAGAGACAGATAGAGAGGAAGAGACAGATAAAGAGGAATAGTCAGATAAAGACAGAAGAGACAGATAAAGAGGGGAAGAGACAGATAAAGAGGGAAGAGACAGATAAAGAGGGAATAGTCAGATAAAGACAGAAGAGACAGATAAAGAGGGAAGAGACAGATAAAGAGGGAAGAGACAGATAAAGAGGGAAGAGACAGATAAAGACAGAAAGAGACAGATAAAGAGGGAAAGACAGATAGGAGAAAGGAAGAGACAGATAAAGAGGAAGAGACAGATAAAGAGGAAGAGACAGATAAAGAGGAAGAGACAGAAAGAAGGCAGAAACAGATAAAGAGGGAAGAGACAGATAGAGAAGGAAGAGACAGATAAAGAGGGAAGAGACAGACAGAGAGGGGAAGAGACAGATAGAGAGGAAGAGACAGAAAGAGGGAGACAGATAAAGAGGGAATAGACAGATAAGAGGGAATGAGACAGATAAAGAGAAAGAGACAGATAAAGAGGGAAGAGACAGATGAAGAGGAAGAGACGAGATAAAGAGGAAAGAGACAGATAGAGAGGGAAGAGACAGATAAAGAGGAAGACACAGAAAGAGAAGGTGAGGAGACAGATAAAGAGGAAGAGACAGATAGAGAGGGAAGGAGACAGATAAAGAGGAAGAGACAGATAGAGAGGGAAGAGACAGATAAAGAGGAAGAGACAGATAGAGAGGGAAGAGACAGATAAAGAGGAAGAGACAGATAAAGAGGGGAATAGACAGACAGAGAGAATAGACAGACAGAAAGGGAAGAGACAGATAAAGAGGAAGAGACAGATAAAGAGGAAGAGACAGACAGAGAGGAATAGACAGAAAGAGGGAATAGACAGATACAGAGGGAATAGACAGACAGAGAGGGAATAGACAGATAAAGAGGGAAGAGACAGAAAGAGAAGGAAGAGACAGATAAAGAGGAAGAGACAGATAGAGAGGGAAGAGACAGATAAAGAGGAATAGTCAGATAAAGACAGAAGAGACAGATAAAGAGGGAAGAGACAGATAAAGAGGAAGAGACAGATAAAGAGGGAATAGTCAGATAAAGACAGAAGAGACAGATAAAGAGGGAAGAGACAGATAAAGAGGGAAGAGACAGATAAAGAGGGGAAGAGACAGATAAAGACAGAAGAGACAGATAAAGAGGGAAGAGACAGATAGAGAAGGAAGAGACAGATAAAGAGGAAGAGACAGATAAAGAGGAAGAGACAGATAAAGAGGGAAGAGACAGAAAGAGAAGGAGAAACAGATAAAGAGGAAGAGACAGATAGAGAAGGAAGAGACAGATAAAGAGGGAAGAGACAGACAGAGAGGAAGAGACAGATAGAGAGGGAAGAGACAGAAAGAGGGAAGAGACAGATAAAGAGGGAATAGACAGATACAGAGGGAATAGACAGACAGAGAGGGAATAGACAGATAAAGAGGGAAGAGACAGAAAGAGAAGGAAGAGACAGATAAAGGAAGAGACAGATAGAGAGGAAGAGACAGATAAAGAGGGAATAGTCAGATAAAGACAGAAGAGACAGATAAAGAGGAAGAGACAGATAAAGGAGGAAGAGACAGATAAGAGGAATAGTCAGATAAAGACAGAAAGAGACAGATAAAGAGGGAAGAGACAGATAAAGAGGAAGAGACAGATAAAGAGGAAGAGACAGATAAAGACAGAAGAGACAGATAAAGAGGAAAGAGACAGATAGAGAAGGAAGAGACAGATAAAGAGGAGAGACAGATAAAAGAGGGAAGAGACAGATAAAGAGGGAAGAGACAGAAAGAAGCAGAAACAGAGAAAGAGGAAGAGACAGATAGAGAAGGAAGAGACAGATAAAGAGGAAGAGACAGACAGAGAGGAAGAGACAGATAGAGAGGGAAGAGACAGAAAGAGGGAAGAGACAGATAAGAGGAATAGACAGATAAAGAGGGAATAGACAGATAAAGAGGAAGAGACAGATAAAGAGGGAAGAGACAGATGAGAGGAAGAGACAGATAAAGAGGAAGAGACAGATAGAGAGGGAAGAGACAGATAAAGAGGGAAGACACAGAAAGAGAAGAAAGAGACAGATAAAGAGGAAGAGACAGATAGAGAGGGAAGAGACAGATAAAGAGGGAAGAGACAGATAGAGAGGAAGAGACAGATAAAGAGGGAAGAGACAGATAGAGAGGAAGAGACAGATAAAGAGGGAAGAGACAGATAAAGAGAGAATAGACAGACAGAGAGGAATAGACAGACAGAAAGGGAAGAGACAGATAAAGAGGAAGAGACAGATAAAGAGGGAAGAGACAGATAAAGAGGAAGAGACAGATAAAGAGGGAAGAGACAGAAAGAGAGAGGAAGAGACAGATGAGAGAGGGAAGAGACAGATAAAGAGGAAGAGACAGAAAGAGAGAGAGAAGGAGACAGATAAAGAGGAAGAGACAGATAAAGAGGGAAGAGACAGAAAGAGAAGGAAGAGACATATAAAGAGGGAAGAGACAGATAGAGAGGGAATAGTCAGATAAAGAGGGCTGAGACAGATAAAGAGGGAAGAGACAGATAAAGAGGGAAGAGACAGATAAAGAGGAAGAGACAGATAGAGAGGGAATAGACAGACAGAGAGGGAATAGACAGACAGAGAGGAAGAGACAGATAAAGAGGGAAGAGACAGATAAGAGGAAGAAACAGATAAAGAGGAAGAGACAGATAGAGAGGGAAGAGACAGATAAAGAGGAAGAGACAGATAGAGAGGAAGAGACAGACAGAGAGGGAATAGACAGACAGAGAGAATAGACAGATAAAGAGGGAAGAGACAGAAAGAGAAGGAAGAGACAGATAAAGAGGGAAGAGACAGATAGAGGGAAGAGACAGATAGAGAGGAATAGACAGACAGAGAGGGAATAGACAGATAAAGAGGAAGAGACAGAAAGAGAAGGAAGAGACAGATAAAGGGGAAGAGACAGATAGAGGGAAGAGACAGATAGAGAGGGAATAGACAGATAAAGAGGAAGAGACAGATAGAGGAAGAGACAGATAGAGAGGGAATAGACAGACAGACAGGGAATAGACAGATAAAGAGGGGAATAGACAGATAAGAGGGAATAGACAGACAGAGAGGGAATAGACAGATAAAGAGGAAGAGACAGAAGAGAAGGAAGAGACAGATAAAGAGGGAAGAGACAGATAGAGAGGGAAGAGACAGATAAAAGAGGGAATCGTCAGATAAAGACAGAAGAGACAGATAAAGAGGGAAGAGACAGATAAAGAGGGAAGAGACAGATAAGGGGAATAGTCAGATAAAGACAGAAGAGACAGATAAAGAGGAAGAGACAGATAAAGAGGGAAGAGACAGATAAAAGGAAGAGACAGATAAAGACAGAAGAGACAGATAAAGAGGAAGAGACAGATAGAGAAGGAAGAGACAGATAAAGAGGGAAGAGACAGATAAAGAGGGAAGAGACAGATAAAGGAAGAGACAGAAAGAGAAGGCAGAAACAGATAAAGAGGGAAGAGACAGATAGAGAAGGGAAGAGACAGATAAAGAGGGAAGAGACAGACAGAGAGGAAGAGACAGATAGAGAGGAAGAGACAGAAAGAGGGAAGAGACAGATAAAGAGGAATAGACAGATAAAGGGGAATAGACAGATAAAGAGGGAAGAGACAGATAAAGAGGGAAGAGACAGATGAAGAGGGAAGAGACAGATAAAGAGGAAGAGACAGATAGAGGGGAAGAGACAGATAAAGAGGAAGACACAGAAAGAGAAGAAAGAGACAGATAAAGAGGGAAGAGACAGATAGAGAGGAATAGACAGATAAGAGGGAAGAGACAGAAAGAGAAGAAAGAGACAGATAAAGAGGAAGAGACAGATAGAGAGGGAAGAGACAGATAAAGAGGGAAGAGACAGATAGAGAGGAAGAGACAGATAAAGAGGGAAGAGACAGATAGAGAGGAAGAGACAGATAAAGAGGAAGAGACAGATAAAGAGAATAGACAGACAGAGAGGGAATAGACAGACAGAGAGGGAAGAGACAGATAAAGAGGAAGAGACAGATAGAGAGGGAAGAGACAGATAAAGAGGAAGAGACAGATAAAGAGGAAGAGACAGATAAAGAGGAAGAGACAGATAAAGAGGAAGAGACAGAAAGAGAAGGAAGAGACAGATGAAGAGGAAGAGACAGATAAAGAGGAAGAGACAGAAAGAGAAGGAAGAGACAGATGAAGAGGAAGAGACAGATAAAGAGGAAGAGACAGAAGAGAAGGAAGAGACAGATAAGAGGGAAGAGACAGATAAAGAGGAAGAGACAGAAAGAGAAGGAAGAGACATATAAAGAGGAAGAGACAGATAGAGAGGGAATAGACAGAGAAGAGGGCTGAGAGAGATAGAGAGAGAAGAGAGAGATAAAGAGGAAGAGACAGAGATAAAGAGAGGAAGAGACAGATAGAGAGGGAATAGACAGACTGAGAGAGAGAGATAGACAGACAGAGAGGGAAGAGACAGATAAAGAGGGAAGGAGACAGACAGAGGGAAGAAACAGATAAGAGGGAAGAGACAGATAGAGAGGGAAGAGACAGATAAAGAGGGAAGAGACAGATAGAGAGGGAAGAGACAGACAGAGAGAGGAATAGACAGACAGAGAGGGAAGAGACGAGATAGAGAGGAAGAGACAGAAAGAGAAGGAAGAGACAGATAAAGAGGAAGAGACAGAGAGAGGAAGGAGACAGAGAGAGAGAATAGACAGACAGAGAGAATAGACAGAGAAAGAGGAAGAGACAGAGAGAAGGAAGAGACAGATAAAGAGGGAAGAGACAGAGAGAGGGAAGAGACAGATAGAGAGGGAATAGACAGATAAAGAGGGAGAGACAGATAAAGAGAAGAGACAGAGAGGAAGAGACAGATAAAGAGGGAAGAGACAGAGAGAAGGAGAAACAGATAAAAGAGGAAGAGACAGAGAGAGGGTGAAGAGACAGAAAGAGAAGAGACAGACAGAGAGGGAAGAGACAGATAGAGAGGGAAGAGACAGAAAGAGGGAAGAGACAGATAAAGAGGGAATAGACAGATAAAGAGGGAATAGACAGAGAGAAGAGGAAGAGACAGATAGAGAGGAAGAGACAGAGAGAAGAGGAAGAGACAGATAAAGGGAAGAGACAGATAGAGAGAGAGAGACAGAGAAAGAGGGAAGAGACAGAAAGAGAAGAAAGAGACAGAGAAAGAGGAAGAGACAGATAGAGAGGGAATAGACAGATAAAGAGGAAGAGACATAAAGAGAAGAAAGAGACAGATAAAGAGGGAAGAGACAGAGAGAGAGGGAAGAGACAGATAAAGAGAGAGAGAGACAGATAGAGGAAGAGACAGAGAAAGAGAGGGGAAGAGACAGAGAGAGAGGGAAGAGACAGATAAAGAGGAAGAGACAGATAAAGAGGGAATAGACAGACAGAGAGGGAATAGACAGACAGAGAGGGAAGAGACAGATAAAGAGGAAGAGACAGATAGAGAGGGAAGAGACAGAGAGAGGGAAGAGACAGATAAAGAGGAAGAGACAGATAAAGAGGGAAGAGACAGATAAAGAGGGAAGAGACAGAAAGAGAAGGAAGAGACAGATGAAGAGGAAGAGACAGATAAAGAGGGAAGAGACAGAAAGAGAAGAAGAGACAGATGAAGAGGAAGAGACAGATAAAGAGGAAGAGACAGAAAGAGAAGGAAGAGACAGATAACGAGGAAGAGACAGATTGAGAGGGAAGAGACAGAAAGAGAAGGAAGAGACATATAAAGAGGGAAGAGACAGATAGAGAGGGAATAGTCAGATAAAGAGGGCTGAGACAGATAAAGAGGAAGAGACAGATAAAGAGGGAAGAGACAGATAAAAAGAGGAAGAGACAGATAGAGGGAATAGACAGACAGAGAGGGAATAGACAGACAGAGAGGAAGAGACAGATAAAGGGGAAGAGACAGATAAAGAGGGAAGAAACAGATAAAGAGGGAAGAGACAGAGAGAGAGGGAAGAGACAGATAAAGAGGGAAGAGACAGATAGAGAGGGAAGAGACAGACAGAGAGGGAATAGACAGACAGAGAGGGAATAGACAGATAAAGAGGGAAGAGACAGAAAGAGAAGGAAGAGACAGATAAAGAGGGAAGAGAGAGATAGAGAGAGGAAGAGACAGAGAGAGAGGGAATAGACAGACAGAGAGGGAATAGACAGATAAAGAGAGAAGAGACAGAAGAGAGAAGAAGAGACAGAAGAGAGGGAAGAGACAGATAGAGGGAAGAGACAGATAGAGAGGGAATAGACAGATAAAGAGGGAAGAGACAGATAAGAGGAAGAGACAGATAAAGAGGGAAGAGACAGATAAAGAGGGAAGAGACAGAAAGAGAGGCAGAAACAGATAAAGAGGGAAGAGACAGAGAGAGAAGGAAGAGACAGATAGAGAGGAGAGACAGACAGAGAGAGAAGAGACCAGAGAGAGGGGAAGAGACAGAAAGAGGGAAGAGACAGATAAAGAGGAATAGACAGATAAGGGGAATAGACAGATAAAGAGGGAAGAGACAGATAAAGAGAAGAGACAGATGAAGAGAGGAAGAGACAGATAAAGAGGGAAGAGACAGATAGAGAGGGAAGAGACAGATAAAGAGGAGAAGACACAGAGAGAGAAGAGAGAGACAGATAAAAGAGGAAGAGACAGATAGAGAGGGAATAGACAGATAAAGAGGGTGAAGAGACAGAAAGAGAAGAAAGAGACAGATAAAAGAGGGAAGAGACAGAGAGAGAGGGAAGAGACAGATAAAGAGGAAGAGACAGATAGAGAGGGAAGAGACAGATAAAGAGGAAGAGACAGATAGAGAGGAAGAGACAGATAAAAGAGGAAGAGACAGATAAGAGAATAGAGACAGAGAGAGAGAGAGAGAGAGAGGGAAGAGACAGATAAAAAGAGGGAAGAGACAGATAGAGAGGGAAGAGACAGATAGAGAGGGAAGAGACAGATAAAGAGGAAGAGACAGATAAAGAGGGAAGAGACAGATAAAGAGGGAAGAGACAGAAAGAGAAGGAAGAGACAGATGAAGGGAAGAGACAGATAAAGAGAGAAGAGAGAAAGAGAAGGAAGAGACAGATGAAGAGGAAGAGACAGAGAAAAGGGAAGAGACAGAAAGAGAAGGAAGAGACAGATAACGAGGGAAGAGACAGATAAAGAGGGAAGAGACAGAGAAAGAGAAGGAAGAGACATAAAGAGGGAAGAGACAGAGAGAGAGAGAATAGTCAGAGAAAGAGGGCTGAGACAGATAAAGAGGGAAGAGACAGATAAAGAGGGAAGAGACAGATAAAGAGGGAAGAGACAGATAGAGAGGGAATAGAGGAGACAGAGAGGGAATAGACAGACAGAGAGGGAAGAGACAGATAAAGAGGGAAGAGACAGATAAGAGAGAAGAAACAGATAAGAGGGAAGAGACAGATAGAGAGGGAAGAGACAGATAAAGAGGGAAGAGACAGATAGAGAGGGGGAAGAGACAGACAGAGAGGGGAATAGACAGACAGAGGGGAATAGACAGATAAAGAGGAAGAGAGGAAGAGAGAAGGAAGAGACAGATAAAGAGAGAGACAGATAGAGGGAAGAGACAGATAGAGAGGGAATAGACAGACAGAGGGAATAGACAGATAAAGAGGGAAGAGACAGAAAGAGAAGGAAGAGACAGATAAAGAGGGAAGAGACAGATAGAGAGGAAGAGACAGATAGAGAAGAGAATAGACAGATAAAGAG
Organism: Oncorhynchus gorbuscha; assembly: GCF_021184085.1. Classification (NCBI taxonomy): domain Eukaryota; kingdom Metazoa; phylum Chordata; class Actinopteri; order Salmoniformes; family Salmonidae; genus Oncorhynchus; species Oncorhynchus gorbuscha. Next base: position 17,111 of record NW_025749016.1, read on the forward strand.
GAAGAGACAGATAGAGAGGAAGAGACAGATAGAGAGAGAGAGATAGACAGACAGAGAGGGAATAGACAGATAAAGGGGAATAGACAGATAAGAGGGAATAGACAGACAGAGAGGGAATAGACAGATAAAGAGGGGAAGAGACAGAAAGAGAAGGAAGAGACAGATAAAGAGGGAAGAGACAGATAGAGAGGGAAGAGACAGATAAAGAGGAATAGTCAGATAAAGACAGAAGAGACAGATAAAGAGGGAAGAGACAGATAAAGAGGGAAGAGACAGATAAAGAGGGAATAGTCAGATAAAGACAGAAGAGACAGATAAAGGGGAAGAGACAGATAAGAGGAAGAGACAGATAAGAGGGAAGAGACAGATAAAGACAGAAGAGACAGATAAAGAGGGAAGAGACAGAGAGAGAAAGGAAGAGACAGATAAAGAGGAAGAGACAGATAAAGAGGGAAGAGACAGATAAAGAGGAAGAGACAGAAAGAGAGGCAGAAACAGATAAAGAGGAAGAGACAGATAGAGAAGGAAGAGACAGATAAAGAGGGAAGAGACAGACAGAGAGAGAGAGACAGATAGAGAGGAAGAGACAGAGAGGGAAGAGACAGATAAAGAGGAATAGACAGATAAAGAGGGAATAGACAGATAAAGAGGGAAAGAGACAGATAAAGAGGAAGAGACAGATGAAGAGGAAAGAGACAGATAAGGGGAAGAGACAGATAGAGAGGGAAGAGACAGATAAAGAGGAAGACACAGAAAGAGAAGAAAGAGACAGATAAAGAGGAAGAGACAGATAGAGAGGGAATAGACAGATAAAGAGGAAGAGACAGAAAGAGAAGAAGAGACAGATAAAGAGGAAGAGACAGATAGAGAGGAAGAGACAGATAAAGAGGAGGAGACAGATAGAGAGGAGAAGAGACAGATAAAAGGAAGAGACAGATAGAGAGGGAAGATACAGATAAAGAGAGAGAGAGACAGATAAAGAGGGAATAGACAGACAGAGAGGGAATAGACAGACAGAGAGGGAAGAGACAGATAAAGAGGGAAGAGACAGAAAGAGAAGAAGAGACAGATAAAGAGGGAAGAGACAGATAGAGGGAAGAGACAGATAAAGAGGGAAGAGACAGATAGAGGGAAGAGACAGATAGAGAGGGAATAGACAGATAAAGAGGGAAGAGACAGATAGAGGGGAAGAGACAGATAGAGAGGAATAGACAGAGAGAGAGGGAATAGACAGATAAAGGGGAATAGACAGATAAAGAGGGAATAGACAGACAGAGAGGGAATAGACAGATAAAAGAGGGAAAGAGACAGAAGAGAAGGAAGAGACAGATAAAGAGGGAAGAGACAGATAGAGAGGGAAGAGACAGATAAGAGGAATAGTCAGATAAAGACAGAAGAGACAGATAAGAGAGGGAAGAGACAGATAAAGAGGGAAGAGACAGAGAGGGAATAGTCAGATAAAGACAGAAGAGACAGATAGAGAGTGAGAGAGACAGAGAAAGAGGAAGAGACAGATAAGAGGAGAAGAGAGAGATAAAGACAGAAGAGACAGATAAAGAGGGAAGAGACAGATAGAGAAGGAAGAGACAGATAAAGAGGAAGAGACAGATAAAGAGAGGAAGAGACAGATAAAGAGGGAAGAGACAGAAAGAGAAGGCAGAAACAGATAAGGAAGAGACAGATAGAGAAGGAAGAGACAGATAAAGAGGGAAGAGACAGACAGAGAGGAGAGAGACAGATAGAGAGGTGAGAGAGACAGAAGAGGAAGAGACAGACAAAGGGGAATAGACAGATAAGGTGAAGAGACAGATAAAGAGGAAGAGACAGATAAAAGAGGAAAGAGACAGATGAAGAGGGAAGAGACAGATAAAGAGGGAAGAGACAGATAGAGAGGAAGAGACAGATAAAGAGGAAAGACACAGAAAGAGAAGAAAGAGACAGATAAAGAGGGTGAAGAGACAGATAGAGAGGGAATAGACAGATAAAGAGGAAAGAGACAGAGAGAGAGAAGAGGGAGAAGAGATAAAGAGGGAAGAGACAGATAGAGAGGGAGAGACAGATAAAGAGGGATAGACAGACAGAGAGGGAATAGACAGACAGAGAGGGAAGAGACAGATAAAGAGGGAAGAGACAGATAGAGAGAAGAGTCAGATAAAGAGGGAAGAGACAGATAAAAGAGGGGAAGAGACAGATAAAGAGGGAAGGAGACAGAAGAGAGGGAAGAGACAGAAAGAGAAGGAAGAGACAGATGAAGAGGGAAGAGACAGATAAAGAGGAAAGAGACAGAAGAGAAGGAAGAGACAGAGAAAGAGGGAAGAGACAGAGAAGAGGAAGAGACAGAAAGAGAAGGAGAGACATATAAAGAGGAAGAGACAGATAGAGAGGGAATAGTCAGATAAAGAGGGAGAGAGAGACAGATAAAGAGGGAAGAGACAGAGAAAGAGGGAAGAGACAGATAAAGAGGGAAGAGACAGATAGAGAGGGAATAGACAGACAGAGAGGGAATAGACAGACAGAGAGGAAGAGACAGATAAAGAGGAAGAGACAGATAAAGAGGGAAGAAACAGATAAAGAGGAAGAGACAGATAGAGAGAGAAGAGACAGATAAAGAGGAAGAGACAGATAGAGAGGGAAGAGACAGAGAAGAGGGAAGAGACAGATAAAAGGGAATAGACAGACAGAGAGGGAATAGAGAGACAGAGAGGAAGAGACAGATAAAGAGGGAAGAGACAGAGAGAGAGGAAGAGACAGATAAAGAGGAAGAGACAGATAAGGGGAAGAGACAGATAAACAGGGAAGAGACAGATAAAGGGAAGAGACAGATAAAGAGGGAAGAGACAGATAAAGAGAGAATAGACAGACAGAGAGGGAATAGACAGATAAAGAGGAATAGACAGATAAAGAGGGAATAGACAGACAGAGAGGGAATAGACAGATAAAGAGGAAGAGACAGAAAGAGAAGGAAGAGACAGATAAAGAGGAAGAGACAGATAGAGAGGGAAGAGACCGATAAAGAGGAATAGTCAGATAAAGAGAGAGACAGATAAAGAGGAAGAGACAGATAAAGAGGAAGAGACAGAGAGAGAGAAGGAAGAGACAGATAAAGAGGGAAGAGACAGATAGAGGGAAGAGACAGAGAGAGAGGAATAGACAGATAAAGAGGACAGAAGAGACAGATAGAGGAAGAGACAGAGAGAGAGAGAATAGACAGAGAGAGGGGGAATAGACAGATAAAGAGAATAGACAGATAAAGGGAATAGACAGACAGAGAGGGAATAGACAGATAAAGAGGTGAAGAGACAGAAAGAGAGAGGAAGAGACAGATAAAGAGGAAGAGACAGATAGAGAGGAAGAGACAGATAAAGAGGAATAGTCAGATAAAGACAGAAGAGACAGATGAGGAAGAGACAGATAAGAGAGAGAGAGAAGAGAGAGAATAGTCAGATAGACCAGAGAAGAGACAGATAAAGAGGGAAGAGACAGAGAAAGAGGAAGAGACAGATAAAGAGGGAAGAGACAGGAAAGTGAGAAGAGACAGATAAAGAGGGAAGAGACAGATAGAGAAGGAGAGACAGGGGAGAGGGAAGAGACAGATAAGAGGAAGAGACAGATACAGAGGGAAGAGACAGAAGAGAAGGCAGAAACAGATAAAGGGGAAGAGACAGAGAGAAGAGACAGAGAGAGAGAGGGTGAGACAGACAGAGAGGGAAGAGACAGATAGAGGGAGAGAGAGAGAGAGAGGGAAGAGACAGATAAAGAGGGAATAGACAGATAAAGAGGGAATAGACAGATAAAGAGGGAAGAGACAGATAAAGAGGAAGAGACAGATGAAGAGGAAGAGACAGATAAAGAGGGAAGAGACAGATAGAGAGGGAAGAGACAGATAAAGAGGGAAGACACAGAAAGAGAAGAGAGAGACAGATAAAGAGGAAGAGACAGATAGAGAGGGAATAGACAGATAAAGAGGGAAGAGACAGAAAGAGAAGAAAGAGACAGATAAAAGAGGGAAGAGACAGAGAGAGAGGAAGAGACAGATAAAGAGGGAAGAGACAGAGAGAGAGGGAAGAGACAGATAAAGAGGGAAGAGACAGATAGAGAGGGAAGATACAGATAAAGAGGGAAGAGACAGATAAAGAGGGAATAGACAGACAGAGAGAGAATAGACAGACAGAGAGGGAAGAGACAGATAAAGAGGGAAGAGACAGAAAGAGAGAAGAGAGAGAGGGGAAGAGACAGATAGAGAGAGACAGATAAAGAGAAGAGACAGATAGAGGGAAGAGACAGAGAGAGAGGAATAGACAGATAAAAGGGAAGAGACAGATAGAGGAAGAGACAGATAGAGAGGAATAGACAGACAGAGAGGGAATAGACAGATAAAGAGGGAATAGACAGATAAAGAGGGAATAGACAGACAGAGAGGGAATAGACAGATAAAGAGGGAAGAGACAGAAAGAGAAGGAAGAGACAGATAAAGAGGGAAGAGACAGATAGAGAGGGAAGAGACAGATAAAGAGGGAATAGTCAGATAAAGACAGAAGAGACAGATAAAGAGGGAAGAGACAGATAAAGGGGAAGAGACAGATAAAGAGGGTGAATAGTCAGATAAAGACAGAAGAGACAGATAAAAGAGTGAAGAGACAGATAAAGAGGGAAGAGACAGATAAAGAGGGGAAGAGACAGATAAAGACAGAAGAGACAGATAAAGAGGGAAGAGACAGATAGAGAAGGAAGAGACAGAGAAAGAGGGAAGAGACAGATAAAGAGGGAAGAGACAGATAAAGAGGGAAGAGACAGAAAGAGAAGGCAGAAACAGATAAAGAGGGAAGAGACAGATAGAGAAGGAAGAGACAGATAAGAGGACAGAGACAGAGAGAGAGGAAGAGACAGATAGAGAGGGGAGAGAGACAGAGAGAGGAAGAGACAGATAAAGAGGGAATAGACAGATAAAGAGGGAATAGACAGATAAAGAGGGAAGAGACAGATAAAGAGGGAAGAGACAGATGAAGAGGAAGAGACAGATAAAGAGGGAAGAGACAGATAGAGGAGACAGGAGAGAGACAGATAAAGAGGGAAGACACAGAAGAGAAGAAAGAGACAGATAAAGAGGGAAGAGACAGATAGAGAGGGAATAGACAGATAAAGAGGGAAGAGACAGAAAGAGAAGAAAGAGACAGATAAAGAGGGAAGAGACAGATAGAGAGGAAGAGACAGATAAAGAGGAAGAGACAGATAGAGAGGGAAGAGACAGGGAAAGAGGGAAGAGACAGATAGAGAGAGAAGAGACAGATAAAGGGGGAAGAGACAGAGAAGAGAGGGAATAGACAGAAGAGAGAGAGACAGATAAAGAGGGAAGAGACAGATAAAGAGGGAAGAGACAGATAAAGAGGAAGAGACAGATAAAAGAGGAAGAGACAGAAAGAGAAGGAAGAGACAGATGAAGAGGGAAGAGACAGATGAAAGAGGGAAGAGACAGAAAGAGAAGGAAGAGACAGATAAAGAGGGAAGAGACAGAGAAAGAGGAAGAGACAGAAAGAGAAGGAGAGACATATAAAGAGGGAAGAGACAGATAGAGAGAATAGTCAGATAAAGAGGGCTGAGACAGATAAAGAGGGAAGAGACAGATAAAGAGGGAAGAGACAGATAAAGAGGGAAGAGACAGATAGAGAGGGAATAGACAGACAGAGAGGGAATAGACAGACAGAGAGGGAAGAGACAGATAAAGAGGAAGAGACAGATAAAGGGGAAGAAACAGAGAAGAGGGAGAGAGACAGATAGAGAGGGAAGAGACAGATAAAGAGGGAAGAGACAGATAGAGAGGGAAGAGACAGATAAAAGAGGGAAGAGACAGATAAGAGGGAATAGACAGACAGAGAGATAGGAGACAGAGAGGCAGAGACAGAGAAAGAGGGAAGAGACAGATAAAGAGGGAGATAGACAGACAGAGATAGACAGACAGAGAGGGAAGAGACAGATAAAGAGGGAAGAGACAGATAAAGAGGAAGAGACAGATAAACAGGGAAGAGACAGATAAAGGGGAAGAGACAGATAAGAGGAAGAGACAGATAAAGAGGAATAGACAGACAGAGAGGGAATAGACAGATAAAGAGGAATAGACAGATAAGAGGGAATAGACAGACAGAGAGGAAGAGACAGATAAAGAGGGAAGAGACAGAAGAGAAGGAAGAGACAGATAAAGAGGGAAGAGACAGATAGAGAGGGAAGAGACAGATAAAGAGGGAATAGTCAGATAAAGACAGAAGAGACAGATAAAGAGGAAGAGACAGATAAAGAGGTGAAGAGACAGATAAAGAGAGAGAGAGAGAGATAAGAGGAAGAGACAGATAGAGAAAGGAAGAGACAGATAAAGGGGAAGAGACAGATAAGAGAGGGAAGAGACAGATAAAGAGGGGAAGAGACAGAGAGAGAAGGAGAAACAGATAGAGGGAAGAGACAGATAGAGAAGGAAGAGACAGATAGAGAGGGAAGAGACAGAGGGAAGAGACAGATAAAGAGGTGAAGAGACAGAGAGAGGCAGAGACAGATAAAGAGGGAAGAGACAGAGAGAGAAGAAGAGACAGATAAAGAGGGAAGAGACAGATAGAGAGGAAGAGACAGATAAAGAGGTGAAGAGACAGATAGAGAGGAAGAGACAGACAGAGAGGGAGAGACAGAGGGAGAGGGAAGAGACATAAGAGGGAAGAGACAGATAAAGAGGAATAGACAGATAAAGAGAAGAGACAGATAAAGAGGGAAGAGACAGATAAAGAGGGAAGAGACAGATGAAGAGGGAAGAGACAGATAAAGAGAGAAGAGACAGATAGAGAGGGAAGAGACAGGAGAGAGGAAGACACAGAAAGAGAAGAAAGAGACAGATAAAGAGGGAAGAGACAGATAGAGAGGGAATAGACAGATAAAGAGGGAAGAGACAGAAAGAGAAGAAAGAGACAGATAAAGAGGGAAGAGACAGATAGAGAAGGAAGAGACAGATAAAGAGGAAGAGACAGATAGAGAGAGAAGAGACAGATAGAGAGGGAAGAGACAGATAGAGAGGGAAGAGACAGATAAAGAGGGAAGAGACAGATAAGAGGGAAGAGACAGAGAGAGAGATAGACAGAGGGAAGAGACAGATAAAGAGGGAAGAGACAGATAGAGAGGGAAGAGGAGAGATAAGAGGGAAGAGACAGATAAGAGGAAGAGACAGATAAAGAGGGAAGACAGAGAGAGAGAGAGGAAAAGAGACAGAAAGAAGGGGAAGAGACAGATGAAGAGGAAGAGACAGATAAAGAGGGAAGAGACAGAAAAGAGAAGGAAGAGACAGATAAGAGGGAAGAGACAGATAGAGAGGGAAGAGACAGATAAGAGGAAGAAACAGAGAGGGAAGAGACAGATAGAGAGGGAAGAGACAGATAAAGAGGGAAGAGACAGATAGAGAGGGAAGAGACAGATAAAGAGAGGGAAGAGACAGATAAAGAGGGAATAGACAGACAGAGAGGAATAGACAGACAGAGAGGGAAGAGACAGATAAAGAGGGAAGAGACAGATAAAGAGGGAATAGACAGACAGAGAGGAATAGACAGAGAGAGGAAGAGACAGATAGAGGGAAGAGACAGATAAAGAGGGAAGAGACAGATAAAGAGGGAAGAGACAGATAGAGGGAAGAGACAGATAAAGAGGAAGGAGACAGATAAAGAGGGAATAGACAGACAGAGAGGGAATAGACAGATAAAGAGGGGAATAGACAGAGAGAAAAGAGGAGACAGAGACAGACAGAGAGGGAATAGACAGATAAAGAGGGAAGAGACAGAAAGAGAAGGAAGAGACAGATAAAGAGGAAGAGACAGATAGAGAGGGAAGAGACAGATAAAGAGGGAATAGTCAGATAAAGACAGAAGAGACAGATAAAAGAGGGAGAGAGATAAAGAGGGAAGAGACAGATAAAGACAGAAGGAGATAAGAGGAAGAGACAGATAGAGACAGGAAGAGACAGATAAAGAGGAAGAGACAGATAAAGAGGGAAGAGACAGATAAAGAGGAAGAGACAGATAAAGAGGCAGAAAGACAGATAAAGAGGGAAGAGACAGATAGAGAAGGAAGAGACAGATAAAGAGGGAAGAGACAGATAAAGAGGGGAAGAGACAGATAAAGAGTGAAGAGACAGAAAAGAGAAGGCAGAGACAGATAAAGAGGAAGAGACAGATAGAGAAGGAAGAGACAGATAAGAGAGAGACAGATAGAGATAGACACAGAGAGGAAGAGACAGAGGGAGAAGAGGAAGAGACAGACAGAGAGGGAAGAGACAGATAGAGAGGGAAGGAGACAGATAAAGAGGAGAATAGACAGATAAAGAGGGAATAGACAGATAAAGAGGAAGAGACAGATAAAGAGGGAAGAGACAGATGAGAGGGAAGAGACAGATAAGAGGAAGAGACAGATAGAGAGGGAAGAGACAGATAAAGAGGAAGACACAGAAAGGAGAAGAAAGGACAGATAAAGGGGAAGAGACAGATAGAGAGAGAATAGACAGATAAAAGAGGAAGAGACAGAAAGAGAGAAAGAGACAGATAAAGAGGAAGAGACAGATAGAGGAAGAGACAGATAAGAGGGAAGAGACAGATAGAGAGGGAGGGAGAGACAGATAAGGGAAGAGACAGATAGAGAGGGAAGAGACAGATAAAGAGGGAAGAGACAGATAGAGAGGGGATAGAGACAGAGAGAGAATAGACAGACAGAGGGAAGAGACAGATAAAGAGGGAAGAGACAGATAGAGAGGGAAGAGACAGATAAAGAGGGAAGAGACAGATAAAGAGGGAAGAGACAGATAAAAGAGGGAAGAGACAGATAAAGAGAAGAGACAGAAAGAGAAGGAAGAGACAGAGAGAAGAGGGAAGAGACAGATAAAGAGGGAAGAGACAGAAAGAGAAGGAAGAGACAGATAAAGAGGGTGAGAGACAGAGAGAGGGAAGAGACAGAAAGAGAAAAGGAAAGACATATAAAGAGGGAAGAGACAGATAGAGAGACAGAGTCAGATAAAGAGAGAGAGACAGATAGGGAGGAAAGAAAGACAGAAGGAGAAGAGACAGAGAGGGAGGGAAGAGGGTGAGGAGAGACAGAGAGAGAGAGACAGATAGAGAGGCGGAGGAGACAGATAGAAGAGAGATAGACAGGAGAGAGAAGAGACAGAGAAAGAGGGGAGGAGACAGAGAGAGAGGAAGAGACAGAGAGAGAGAGAGAGCAGAGAGAGAGGAATAGAGAGACAGAGAAGACAGACAGAGGGTGAAGAGACAGAGAGAGAGAGAGAAGATAGAGAGGGAAAAGGGCAGAGAGAGGAAGAGACAGATAAGAAGGAAGAGAGAGATAAGAGAAGAGACAGATAGAGAGGAAAGAGACAGATAAAGCGGGACAGAGAGAGAGAGCGACATAGGGAGAAGAGAGAGAGAGGGTGAAGAGACAGAGAGAGAGAGGAGGAGACAGAGAGAGAGAGAGACAGAGAGAGAGAGGGAAGAGACCGAGAGAGAGAGAGAGAGAGAGAGAGAGGGAAGAGACCGAGAGAGAGAGAGAGAGAGAGACAGAGGAGAAGAGTAAGAGGGAAGAAGAGACCGAGAGAGAGAGGAAGAGACAGATAAAGGAAGAGACAGACAGAGAGGAAAGAGAGATAAGAGGAAGAGAGAGATAGAGAGAGAGAGAGAGAGAGAGAGAGGGAGAAGAGAGAGAGAGGGTGAGGAGACAGAGAGAGAGAGAGAGAGAGGGTGAGGAGACAGAGAGAGAGGGTGAGGAGACAGAGAGAGAGAGAGACCGATAGAGAGAGAGAGAGAGAGAGAGAGAGAGAGAGAGAGAGAGAGAGGGTGAGGAGACAGAGAGAGAGAGAGAGGGAGAGACAGAGAGAGAGAGAGGTGAGAGACAGAGAGAGAGAGAGGGTGAGGAGACAGAGAGAGAGAGAGAGAGAGAGAGAGAGAGAGAGAGAGAGAGGGTGAGGAGACAGAGAGAGAGAGAGAGAGAGAGAGGGGAGACAGATAAAGAGGGAAGAGACAGATAGAGAGGGAAGAGACAGATAAAGAGGGAAGAGACAGATAAAGACGGAATATGACAGAGAGGAATAGACAGATAAAGAGGGAAGAGACAGATAGAGAGGGAAGAGACAGATAGAGAGGGAAGAGACTTATACTTATACTTACTTATACCCACCACCCACTCTCCACACAGATACTGATCTCAGCTTGAGAATTAAGAGATGTTCATACACCATTACTACAGGAACACTGCATTCGGAAAGTATTCAGACCCCTTGAACTTTTCCACATTTTGTTAGGTTAAAGCCTTATTCTAAAATGTAGTAATTGATTTTCCTTCATTAATCTACACACAGTACCCCATAATGGCAAAGCAAAAACAAGTTTTCAGAAAATGTTGCTAATTTATAATAAATTAATGAAATATCACATTTACATAAGTATTCAGACCCTTTAATCTGTTGAATCACGTTTGGCAGCAATTACATCGTTGAGTCTTCTTGGGTAATGATGCTCAAGCTTGGCACACCTGTATTCTTCTCTGCAGATCCTCTCAAGTTCTATCAGGTTGGATGGGGAGCATTTCTGCACAGCTATTTTCAGGTCTCTCCAGAAATGTTTGATTGGGTTCAAGTCTAAGCACTGGCTGGGCCACTCAAGGACATTAAGAGACTTGTCCCGAAGCGACTCCTCCATGTTGTCTTGGCTGTGTGCTTAGGGCCGTTGTCCGGTTGGAAGGTGAACCAACGACCCAGTCTGAGGTCCTGAGCTCAATGGAGCAGGTTTTCATCAAGGATTTCTTTGTACTTTGCGCCGTTCATCTTTCCCTCAATCCTGACTAGTCTCCCAGTCCCTGCCGCTGATAAACATCCCCACAGCATGATGCTGCCACCACCATGGTTCACCTTAGGGATAGTGCCAGTTTTCCTCCAGATGTGACACCTGGCATTAATTAAGTCTTTAGGTGCCTTTTTGAAAGCTCCGAGTGGGCTGTCATGTGCCTTTTACTGAGGAGTGGCTTCTGTCTGACCACTCTACCATAAAGGCCTGATTGATGGAGTGCTGCAGAGATGGTTGTCCTTCTGACAGGTTCTCCCATCTCCACAGAAGAACTCTAGAGCTCTGTCAGTGTGACTATCGGGTTCTTAGTCACTTCCCTGACCAAGGCCCTTCTCCTCCGCTTGCTTTGGCCGAGCGGCCAGCTCTAGAAAGAGTCTTGGTGGTTCCAAACTTCAACTTAAGAATTATGGAGGCCACTGTGTTCTTGGGGACATTCAATGCTGCAGAAATGTTGGTACCCTTACCCAGATCTGTGCCTCTACACAATACTGTCTCGGAGCTCTACGGACAATTCCTTTGACCTCATGGCTTTGTTTTTGCTCTGACAT
>NW_025749017.1:0-2500 GCF_021184085.1 Oncorhynchus gorbuscha
TCTTGTTTCAGGACTCTTGTTTAAGGACTCTTGTTTCAGGACTCTTGTTTAAGGACTCTTGTTTAAGGACTCTTGTTTCAGGACTCTTGTTTAAGGACTCTTGTTTCAGGACTCTTGTTTCAGGACTCTTGTTTAAGGACTCTTGTTTAAGAACTCTTGTTTCAGGACTCTTGTTTAAGGACTCTTGTTTAAGGACTCTTGTTTAAGGACTCTTGTTTCAGGACTCTTGTTTAAGAACTCTTGTTTAAGGACTCTTGTTTCAGGACTCTTGTTTAAGGACTCTTGTTTCAGGACTCTTGTTTAAGGACTCTTGTTTAAGGACTCTTGTTTCAGGACTCTTGTTTAAGGACTCTTGTTTAAGGACTCTTGTTTCAGGACTCTTGTTTAAGAACTCTTGTTTAAGGACTCTTGTTTAAGGACTCTTGTTTAAGGACTCTTGTTTAAGGACTCTTGTTTCAGGACTCTTGTTTAAGGACTCTTGTTTAAGAACTCTTGTTTAAGGACTCTTGTTTAAGAACTCTTGTTTCAGGACTCTTGTTTCAGGACTCTTGTTTAAGGACTCTTGTTTAAGGACTCTTGTTTCAGGACTCTTGTTTAAGGACTCTTGTTTAAGAACTCTTGTTTAAGGACTCTTGTTTAAGGACTCTTGTTTCAGGACTCTTGTTTCAGGACTCTTGTTTCAGGACTCTTGTTTCAGGACTCTTGTTTCAGGACTCTTGTTTAAGAACTCTTGTTTAAGGACTCTTGTTTCAGGACTCTTGTTTAAGGACTCTTGTTTAAGAACTCTTGTTTAAGGACTCTTGTTTAAGAACTCTTGTTTCAGGACTCTTGTTTCAGGACTCTTGTTTCAGGACTCTTGTTTAAGGACTCTTGTTTCAGGACTCTTGTTTAAGGACTCTTGTTTAAGAACTCTTGTTTAAGGACTCTTGTTTAAGGACTCTTGTTTCAGGACTCTTGTTTCAGGACTCTTGTTTAAGGACTCTTGTTTCAGGACTCTTGTTTCAGGACTCTTGTTTAAGAACTCTTGTTTAAGAACTCTTGTTTAAGGACTCTTGTTTAAGAACTCTTGTTTAAGGACTCTTGTTTCAGGACTCTTAAGGACTCTTGTTTAAGGACTCTTGTTTAAGGACTCTTGTTTCAGGACTCTTGTTTCAGGACTCTTGTTTCAGGACTCTTGTTTCAGGATTCTTGTTTCAGGACTCTTGTTTAAGGACTCTTGTTTAAGGACTCTTGTTTAAGGACTCTTGTTTCAGGACTCTTGTTTCAGGACTCTTGTTTCAGGACTCTTGTTTAAGGACTCTTGTTTCAGGACTCTTGTTTAAGGACTCTTCTTTCAGGACTCTTGTTTCAGGACTCTTGTTTCAGGACTCTTGTTTAAGGACTCTTGTTTCAGGACTCTTGTTTAAGGACTCTTGTTTAAGGACTCTTAAGAACTCTTGTTTAAGGACTCTTGTTTAAGGACTCTTGTTTAAGGACTCTTGTTTAAGGACTCTTGTTTAAGGACTCTTGTTCCTTAACTTACCTCATTTGCACTCACTGTATATAGACTTTTTGTTTTCATCTTGTTCTACTGTATTATTGACTGTATGTTTTGTTTATTCCATGTGTAACTCTGTGTTGTTGTATGTGTCGAATTGCTATGCTTTATCTTGGCCAGGTCGCAGTTGTAAATGAGAACTTGTTCTCAACTAGCCTACCTGGTTAAATAAAGGTGTTCTCAACTAGCCTACCTGGTTAAATAAAGGTGTTCTCAACTAGCCTACCTGGTTAAATAAAGGTGTTCTCAACCAGCCTACCTGGTTAAATAAAGGTGTTCTCAACTAGCCTACCTGGTTAAATAAAGGTGTTCTCAACTAGCCTACCTGGTTAAATAAAGGTGTTCTCAACTAGCCTACCTGGTTAAATAAAGGTGTTCTCAACTAGCCTACCCGGTTAAATAAAGGTGTTCTCAACTAGCCTACCTGGTTAAATAAAGGTGTTCTCAACTAGCCTACCTGGTTAAATAAAGGTGTTCTCAACTAGCCTACCTGGTTAAATAAAGGTGTTCTCAACTAGCCTACCTGGTTAAATAAAGGTGTTCTCAACTAGCCTACCTGGTTAAATAAAGGTGTTCTCAACCAGCCTAGCCTACCTGGTTAAATAAAGGTGTTCTCAACTAGCCTACCTGGTTAAATAAAGGTGTTCTCAACTAGCCTACCTGGTTAAATAAAGGTGTTCTCAACTAGCCTACCTGGTTAAATAAAGGTGTTCTCAACTAGCCTACCTGGTTAAATAAAGGTGTTCTCAACTAGCCTACCTGGTTAAATAAAGGTGTTCTCAACTAGTCTACCTGGTTAAATAAAGGTGTTCTCAACCAGCCTACCTGGTTAAATAAAGGTGTTCTCAACTAGCCTACCTGGTTAAATAAAGGTGTTCTCAACTAGCCTACCCGGTTAAAAAAAGGTGTTCTCAACTAGCCTACCTGGTTAAATAAAGGTGTTCTCAACTAGCCTACCTGGTT
>NW_025749017.1:7500-10000 GCF_021184085.1 Oncorhynchus gorbuscha
GTTCATCATGACTCACAGTAATATACCTTACAGAGGCAGCTCAGTGCGACTCAACACAGTAATATACCTTACAGAGGCAGCTCAGTGCATCAACACACAACTCAACAGTAATATACCTTACAGAGGCAGCTCAGTGCATCAACACACGACTCAATACAGTAATATACCTTATAGAGGCAGCTCAGTGCATCAACACAGTAATATACCTTATAGAGGCAGCTCAGTACATCAATACAGTAATATACCTTACAGAGGCAGCTCAGTGCATCAACACAGTAATATACCTTACAGAGGCAGCTCAGTGCATCAACACAGTAATATACCTTACAGAGGCAGCTCAGTGCATCAACACAGTAATATACCTTACAGAGGCAGCTCAGTGCATCAACACAGTAATATACCTTATAGAGGCAGCTCAGTTCATCAGCACACAGCTCAACACAGTAATATTCATACAGAGGCAGCTCAGTGCATCAACACAGTAATATACCTTATAGAGGCAGCTCAGTTCATGCATCAACACAGTAATATACCTTACAGAGGCAGCTCAGTGCATCAATACAGTAATATACCTTACAGAGGCAGCTCAGTGCATCAATACAGTAATATACCTTACAGAGGCAGCTCAGTTCATCAGCACACGACTCAATACAGTAATATACCTTACAGAGGCAGCTCAGTTCATCAGCACATGACTCAATACAGTAATATACCTTACAGAGGCAGCTCAGTGCATCAACACAGTAATATACCTTACAGAGGCAGCTCAGTGCATCAATACAGTAATATACCTTACAGAGGCAGCTCAGTGCATCAACACAGTAATATACCTGACAGAGGCAGCTCAGTGCATCAACACACGATTCAACACAGTAATATACCTTACAGAGACAGCTCAGTGCATCAACACATGACTCAATACAGTAATATACCTTACAGAGGCAGCTCAGTGCATCAACACACGACTCAACATGACTCAACCCAGTAATATACCTTACAGAGGCAGCTCAGTGCATCAACACAGTAATATACCTTACAGAGGCAGCTCAGTGCATCAATACAGTAATATACCTTACAGAGGCAGCTCAGTGCATCAACACACAACTCAATACAGTAATATACCTTATAGAGGCAGCTCAGTGCATCAACACACGACTCAATACAGTAATATACCTTACAGAGGCAGCTCAGTGCATCAACACAGTAATATACCTTACAGAGGCAGCTCAGTGCATCAATACAGTAATATACCTTACAGAGGCAGCTCAGTGCATCAACACAGTAATATACCTTACAGAGGCAGCTCAGTGCATCAACACACGATTCAACACAGTAATATACCTTACAGAGACAGCTCAGTGCATCAACACATGACTCAATACAGTAATATACCTTACAGAGGCAGCTCAGTGCATCAACACACGACTCAACATGACCTTACAGAGGCAGCTCAGTGCATCAACACACAACTCAACACAGTAATATACCTTACAGAGGCAGCTCAGTGCATCAACACACGACTCAATACAGTAATATACCTTATAGAGGCAGCTCAGTGCATCAACACACAACTCAATACAGTAATATACCTTATAGAGGCAGCTCAGTGCATCAACACACGACTCAATACAGTAATATACCTTACAGAGGCAGCTCAGTGCATCAACACACGACTCAATACAGTAATATACCTTACAGAGGCAGCTCAGTGCATCAGCACACAACTCAACACGACTCAATACAGTAATATACCCATAGTAATTAGTGTCCTTCATGCCAATGAAGTGAAATTCCTCCTGGGAAATTACATTCTTTATATCTTTCAAATGGGAGATTTAAGTGTGTGTGTGTGTGTGTGTGTGTGTGTGTGTGTGTGTGTGTGTGTGTGTGTGTGTGTGTGTGTGTGTGTGTGTGTGTGTGTGTGTGTGTGTGTGTGTGTGTGTGTGTGTGTGTGTGTGTGTGTGAGTGTCAGTGTGCGTGTGTGCGTGCGTGCGTGATGGCCATCTTGGTATTTCTGTTTGTACTTGGGTCTTGATTAATCTAGATTAATGGTTGTTAATGGCTTCCTGTTTATACAAGGGAGGAGGTATTTGTGGTTCTTATTTGTGGTTGTTAGTGGTTGTTATTTGTGGTTGTTAGTGGTTGTTAGTGGTTGTTATTTGTGGTCGTTAGTGGTTGTTATTTGTGGTTGTTATTTGTGGTTGTTATTTGTGGTTGTTAGTGGTTGTTATTTGTGGTTGTTAGTGGTTGTTATTTGTGGTTGTTAGTGGTTGTTAGTGGTTGTTATTTGTGGTCGTTAGTGGTTGTTAGTGGTTGTTAGTGGTTGTTTTTTGTGGTTGTTAGTGGTTGTTTTTTGTGGTTGTTAGTGGTTGTTATTTGTGGTTGTTAGTGGTTGTTATTTGTGGTTGTTAGTGGTTGTTAGTGGTTGTTTTTTGTGGTTGTTAGTGGTTGTTATTTGTGGTTGTTATTTGTGGTTGTTAGTGGTTGTTAGTGGTTGTTA
>NW_025749017.1:17500-20000 GCF_021184085.1 Oncorhynchus gorbuscha
TGCTCTATATCTACCCTCTCTCTGCTCTATATCTGCCCTCTCTCTGCTCTATATCTGCCCTCTCTCTGCTCTATATCTGCCCTCTCTGCTCTATATCTGCCCTCTCTCTGCTCTATATCTGCCCTCTCTGCTCTATATCTGCCCTCTCTCTGCTCTATATCTGCTCTCTCTGCTCTATATCTGCCCTCTCTCTGCTCTATATCTGCCCTCTCTGCTCTATATCTGCCCTCTCTCTGCTCTATATCTGCCCTCTCTCTGCTCTATATCTTCCCTCTCTGCTCTATATCTGCCCTCTCTCTGCTCTATATCTGCCCTCTCTGCTCTATATCTGCCCTCTCTCTGCTCTATATCTGCCCTCTCTGCTCTATATCTGCCCTCTCTCTGCTCTATATCTGCCCTCTCTGCTCTATATCTGCCCTCTCTCTGCTCTATATCTGCCCTCTCTCTGCTCTATATCTGCCCTCTCTGCTCTATATCTGCCCTCTCTCTGCTCTATATCTGCCCTCTCTGCTCTATATCTGCCCTCTCTCTGCTCTATATCTGCCCTCTCTCTGCTCTATATCTTCCCTCTCTGCTCTATATCTGCCCTCTCTGCTCTATATCTGCTCTCTCTGCTCTATATCTGCCCTCTCTCTGCTCTATATCTGCTCCGTCTCTCTCTCTCTCCCTCTCTCCCCCCCTCTCTCCCTCTCTCCCTCTCCCTCTCCCTCTCTCTCTCTCTCTCTGCTCTGGTGTTTATTCCCAGTCTCTCTCTCTATGTCCCATTAGTAGGGTTTTAACTGGGGGCCCCTCTGTTTGCCTGGCCAGATGACCTTATTTCTAACGGGTCACTCATCATCAGGAACACGACCAGTCCCAAATGCCACCCCCATTCCCTACATAGGACATGGTCCACAGTAGTGCACTATATAGGGAATAGATTGTCATTTGGGACACAACCAGTGTGTTTGTAATTGCCCACTCCGCTCTCTTCTGTTGAGCCTGGGCCAGGAGAACTAGGGAACTAACGATGATTTCTCAGGTCGTTAAGGAGTAGGACTCAGACATGCCAATGCTAACGCTAAAGGCACACTAACCTTAAAGGCACGTTAACGCTAAAGGAATGTGAATGCTAACGCTAAAGGCACACTAACCTTAAAGGCACGTTAACGCTATCGGCATGTGAATGCTAACGCTAAAGGCACACTAACATTAAAGGCACGTTAACGCTAAAGGCATGTGAATGCTAACGCTAAATGCACACTAACCTTAAAGGCACGTTAATGCTAAAGGCATGTGAATGCTAACGCTAAAGGCACACTAACATTAAAGGCACGTTAACGCTAAAGGCATGTGAATGCTAACGCTAAATGCACACTAACCTTAAAGGCACGTTAACGCTAAAGGCATGTGAATGCTAACGCTAAATGCACACTAACCTTAAAGGCACGTTAATGCTAAAGGCATGTGAATGCTAACGCCATATATCCTGAGGCTGCATTTATTGTAGCTGGGGATTTTAACAAAGTTAAATTCTATCAGCACATTGACTGTAGCACTCGCGCGGGCAATACACTGGACCACTGCTACTTTAACCTATATGCGATGCATACAGGGCCCTCCTCCCCCCCTCCCTTCGGGAAATCTGACACCGGTTCCATTTTGCTCCTACCGTCCTATAGGCAGAAACTCAAACAGGATGTACCTGTGACTAGAACCATTCAACGCTGGTCTGACCAATCGGAATCCAGGCTTCAAGATTGTTTTGATCACGCGGACTGGGATATGTTCCGGTCAGCCTCAGAGAATAACATTGATTTATACGTTGACTCGGTGAGTGAGTTTATAAGGAAGTGCATTGGAGATGTTGTACCAACGGTGACTATTACAACCTACCCCTAACCAGAAACCGTGGATAGGTGGCGGCATTCGCGAAAAACTGAAAGAGCGAACCATCGCATTCAACCATGGAAAGATGTCTGGGAATATGGCTGAATATAAACAGTGTAGTTATTCCCTCCGCAAGGCAATCAAACAAGCAAAATGCCAGTACAGAGACTAGGTGGAGTCGCAATGCAACGTGGCAGCGCAATGCAATGTGGCAGGGTCTACAGGCAATCACGGATTACAAAAAGACAACCAGCCACGTCACGGACACCGACGTCTTGCTTCCAGACAAACTAAACACCTTCTTTGCCCGCTTTGAGGATAATACAGTGCCACTGACGCGGCCCGCTACCAAGGACTGCGCCTCCCCCCCATCATAGTACCCTCCAACTAACAACTACCAAGGACTGCGCCTCCCCCCATCATAGTACCCTCCAACTAACAACTACCAAGGACTGCGCCCCACCCCCCCATCATAGTACCCTCCAAGCTCATCCCTCCTTCTCTGGGGCCGACGTGAGTAAGACATTTAAACGCGTTAACCCTCGCAAGGCTGCTGACTCAGACGGCATCCCCGGCCGCGTCCTCAGAGCAGACCAGCTGGCGAGTGTGTTTACGGACATACTCAATCACT
>NW_025749017.1:25000-28505 GCF_021184085.1 Oncorhynchus gorbuscha
TATGTGTATGTATGTGTGTGTGTGTGTGTGTGTGTGTGTGTGTGTGTGTGTGTGTGTGTGTGTGTGTGTGTGTGTGTGTGTGTGTGTGTGTGTGTGTGTGTGTGTGTGTGTGTGTGTGTGTGTGTGTGTGTGTGTGTGTGTGTGTGTATTGGAGTGAGTGTGTGTGTGTATTGGTGTGTGTATTGGTGTGTGTATTGGTGTGTGTGTGTGTGTGTGTGTGTATTGGTGTGTGTGTGTGTGTGTGTGTGTGTGTGTGTGTGTGTGTGTGTGTGTGTGTGTGTGTGTGTGTGTGTGTGTGTGTGTGTGTGTGTGTGTGTGTGTGTGTGTGTGTATTGGTGTGTGTGTGTGTGTGTGTGGTGTGTGTGTGTATTGGTGTGTGTATTGGTGTGTATTGGTGTGTATTGGTGTGTGTGTATTGGTGTGTGTATTGGTGTGTGTATTGGTGTGTGTGTGTGTATTGGTGTGTGTGTGTGTTGTGCTGTATGTTGTTATCTGTGCTGTAAGTTGTTGGCATGTTATCGTCAGCTGCAAGAGACCAGCAGCGAATATTTTAAACCTCTTATGTAACCATGGTTTCTACAATACATGGGCAGTGTGTGTACGTTGTACCTCTTATGTAACCATGGTTACAGTGTGTGTTTGTGTCGGTGAGTGTGTCCTTTGATATTAAACCGTTTAAAGAAGAGAGTGTAACTGTGTGATGCTTCAGCAGACTAGAGAGCTCTGTCAGGCTGAAGACCTACACTACCCTTCAGCTGAACACCATACACTCGATACTGTGTGTGTGTGTGTGTGTGTGTGTGTGTGTGTGTGTGTGTGTGTGTGTGTGTGTGTGTGTGTGTGTGTGTGTGTGTGTGTGTGTGTGTGTGTGTGTGTGTGTGTGTGTGTGTGTGTGTGTGTGTGTGTGTGTGTGTGTGTGTGTGTGTTTGCATCCTTACTCGCACCAATATTCCACACAGGAACTCGGTGACACGTCTCAGAAGCTCAGTCACTGTGACAACCCTGTAATCTCTCTTATCTTCTCAGCCAATGACAGGCAGAGTTGTCAAGAAAAAGCCATATCTCAGACTGGCCAATAAAAAAGGAAAGATTAAGACGGGCAAAGAACACAGACACTGGACAGAGGAACTCTGCCTAGAAGGCCAGCATCCCGGAGTCTCCTCTTCACTGTTGACGTTGAGACTGGACAGAGGAACTCTGCCTAGAAGGCCAGCTTCCCGGAGTCTCCTCTTCACTGTTGACGTTGAGACTGGACAGAGGAACTCTGCCTAGAAGGCCAGCTTCCCGAGTCTCCTCTTCACTGTTGACGTTGAGACTGGACAGAGGAACTCTGCCTAGAAGGACAGCATCCCGGAGTCGCCTCTTCACTGTTGACGTTGAGACTGGACAGAGGAACTCTGCCTAGAAGGCCAGCTTCCCGGAGTCTCCTCTTCACTGTTGACGTTGAGACTGGACAGAGGAACTCTGCCTAGAAGGCCAGCATCCCGGAGTCTCCTCTTCACTGTTGACGTTGAGACTGGACCGAGGAACTCTGCCTAGAAGGCCAGCTTCCCGGAGTCTCCTCTTCACTGTTGACGTTGAGACTGGACAGAGGAACTCTGCCTAGAAGGCCAGCATCCCGGAGTCGCCTCTTCACTGTTGACGTTGAGACTGGACAGAGGAACTCTGCCTAGAAGGCCAGCTTCCCGGAGTCTCCTCTTCACTGTTGACGTTGAGACTGGACAGAGGAACTCTGCCTAGAAGGCCAGCATCCCGGAGTCTCCTCTTCACTGTTGACGTTGAGACTGGACAGAGGAACTCTGCCTAGAAGGCCAGCTTCCCGGAGTCTCCTCTTCACTGTTGACGTTGAGACTGGACAGAGGAACTCTGCCTAGAAGGCCAGCATCCCGGAGTCGTCTCTTCACTGTTGACTTTGAGACTGGACAGAGGAACTCTGCCTAGAAGGCCAGCATCCCGGAGTCGCCTCTTCACTGTTGACGTTGAGACTGGACAGAGGAACTCTGCCTAGAAGGCCAGCATCCCGGAGTCGCCTCTTCACTGTTGACGTTGAGACTGGACAGAGGAACTCTGCCTAGAAGGCCAGCTTCCCGGAGTCGCCTCTTCACTGTTGACTTTGAGACTGGACAGAGGAACTCTGCCTAGAAGGCCAGCATCCCGGAGTCGCCTCTTCACTGTTGACGTTGAGACTGGACAGAGGAACTCTGCCTAGAAGGCCAGCTTCCCGGAGTCGCCTCTTCACTGTTGACTTTGAGACTGGACAGAGGAACTCTGCCTAGAAGGACAGCTTCCCGGAGTCTCCTCTTCACTGTTGACGTTGAGACTGGACAGAGGAACTCTGCCTAGAAGGCCAGCTTCCCGGAGTCTCCTCTTCACTGTTGACGTTGAGACTGGACAGAGGAACTCTGCCTAGAAGGCCAGCTTCCCCGGAGTCGCCTCTTCACTGTTGACGTTGAGACTGGACAGAGGAACTCTGCCTAGAAGGCCAGCTTCCCGGAGTCTCCTCTTCACTGTTGACGTTGAGACTGGACAGAGGAACTCTGCCTAGAAGGCCAGCTTCCCGGAGTCTCCTCTTCACTGTTGACGTTGAGACTGGACAGAGGAACTCTGCCTAGAAGGCCAGCTTCCCGGAGTCGCCTCTTCACTGTTGACGTTGAGACTGGACAGAGGAACTCTGCCTAGAAGGCCAGCATCCCGGAGTCTCCTCTTCACTGTTGACGTTGAGACTGGACAGAGGAACTCTGCCTAGAAGGCCAGCTTCCCGGAGTCGCCTCTTCACTGTTGACGTTGAGACTGGACAGAGGAACTCTGCCTAGAAGGCCAGCTTCCCGGAGTCTCCTCTTCACTGTTGACGTTGAGACTGGACAGAGGAACTCTGCCTAGAAGGCCAGCATCCCGGAGTCTCCTCTTCACTGTTGACGTTGAGACTGGACAGAGGAACTCTGCCTAGAAGGCCAGCATCCCGGAGTCTCCTCTTCACTGTTGACGTTGAGACTGGTGTTTTGCGGGAACTATTTACTCAAGCTGCCAGTTGAGGACTTGTGAGGCGTCTGTTTCTCAAACTAGACACTCTAATGTACTTGTCCTCTTGCTCAGTTGTGCACCGGGGCCCCCCACTCCTTTTTCTATTCTGGTTTAGACCAGTTTGCGCTGTTCTGTGAAGGGTGTAATTCACAGCGTTGCACAAGATCTTCAGTTTCTTGGTAATTTCTCTCATAGAATAGCCTTTCAGAAGAAAACTTGGTTTCTGGCCATTTTGAACCTGTAATCGAACCCACAAATGCTGATGCTCCAGATACTCAACTAGTTTAAAGAAGGCCTGTTTTATTGCTTCTTTAATCAGAACAACAGTTTTCAGATGTGCTAACATAATTGCAAAAGGGTTTTCTAATGATCAATTAGTCTTTTAAAATTATATTCTTGGATTAGCTAACACAACGTGCCATTGGAACACAGGAGTGATGGTTGCTGATAATGGGTCTCTGTTCGATCCAGAGTGACTTCTTTC